>NW_026652285.1:92983159-93099431 GCF_009828535.3 Hylobates moloch | reverse complement strand
AGGTGAGGGAGCATCGTAGCACAGCAGACTCAATGGGTCAGAAACCCAGGCCAGCTGGGCTCTAAGCCTGGCATCCTGTCATGCTTAGCCCTTCAGCTGAAGATCAGGGGAAACCTCTCCCCTTGCCCTGTCCAGCTCTAGGGGTTTTCAGGAGGCCCAACCGCAGTAATGGAGCACTGTGCTTTTATGTGCAATGGTGTCGTCCGTGCACGATGGCAGCAAACATTCTGGGGCTGCTTTTTCTTGTTCCCACGTCTGACTGTGGCAGCGGAGACTGTGGAGGCAGTGGAGACTGACTTCTTCCCACTGACAGCTGGATGTCACACATGAAGGTCTGGCCTAGCGAGTGATGGGTCTAGGCCCTGCAACTGATGTCCTAGCGATAACCTCTTGATCCCTACTCACCGAGTGTTGAGCCCAAGGGGGATTTGTAGAACAAGCCCCCATGAGAAACAGCTGTTACTGTACACTTTTGATTGCCTATTTCTGATGGCAAGAGATACATACTCTCTTCAAAGAGCATGAGATGCAGCCATTCTTTCAGCAAAGCTTCATTGACACCTACACCTGTTAACTGTGTTCGACATTGAAGGGAGAAAGGCAAGATGTGCACTCTGGCCTCAAGAAACTCTTAGTTCAGTGGAGGAAATGAGCAGATAAGTAGATCATTATGACTGAGAGTAGGAGAAGCTTAGAGAAAGCACAGAATCCCAGATCTGTGGGAGGGAAGGCGTCAGGGAAGAAGTGGCATTTAAAGTCAGCCTGAGAATATTGTGAAATGCAGAGGATGGGGAAAAGGGAAGAGTACCGACTTGAAAACGGGAAGCTGTCTTGGCTGAGGGCAGGGTCTGTGTGGCAGGATGGGGGAGGGAGGCAGAAGGGTCAGATGAACTGGAGTGTAGACAGCATCAGATGCAGCAGTGCCTCCCCTCCTCCCCCCAGAGCACCTGGGCCTATTGAAAGCAGGATGAGACGATAATTTAAGACACTGAATGATTTCTCTTCCAACAAAGCTCTATGTTAAGCTCATCAAAGACGTGACATCGCATCTTTTACAGGTGATTCAAGGGTGGGGAGGCAAGATGCAGGCAAAGCCACAATTTCACTGGGCAGATTCAGTAGGTCCCCCACCCCCAGCAGTTCCCAAAGGTGCTGGGAGATTTTTAAAACATCAGCGACAGAATCTCACCCCTGTAAGTGACAAGGCCTGAGCATCAGGATGAAGTCTCTGCAGGGGGTTCTAATGTGCAGGGTGAGGATGCTTCAGTTGGCAACAGGAAGCCGTTCAGGTTTCTGATGGGCGTTTCGGGGGCACGTGCCAGGGAAGAGGGTTTGTGTCACTTTTAGACAATCAGCTTCTCGGGAAACTGTCTGCGCTGTGTATACCAGAAACTCCACAAATGTCTCAGGACATCGATGACAGCCCCTCAGTAGGAGACTTCCCTGTTCTGGCCCTTCTGCCTTGCCCCAGGAGGTTCCAGCTGTAGTTGATGAAGCAACACTTTCCAAGCCAGAGGAGGTGTTACAGGTCATTGCCTCCACTCACCTTGTCAGTGCTTCAGTCACACCCCTCGCCCCCAACAGCCAATCAGACTTGACTGGGGCATCAGAACCTTCCCCTGCTTCCTGCTGGATGGAAGGAACATCTGATCCTCATCATGGAACAGCCCCTGAAGTGCACTCAGAATACCAGGTGCTGCCGGCTCCCTGGGTCTGGCCATACGCCAGGTGCGCTCCTTACTTGGTTTCTCTGACTCCTAATCCAAATGAGCCGAGGGTCCGAGGGGCTACATGCAACCCCTTCCCTCAACGGTGTGGCAAGCACCCTTTAATCCTCTTTTACAGATTAGGAAACTAAGGCCAGAAAAGCCAAGTGTTTGGCCCAAGGAGGCAAGGATGGGACTGGCATTAGAAATCAGGTATTTGCGGCCGGGCATGGTGGCTCACGCCTGTAATCCCAGCACTTTGGGAGGCCGAGGCGGGTGGATCATCTGAGGTCAGGAATTTGAGACCAGCCTGACCAACATAGTGAAACCCCGTTTCTACTAAAAATACAAAAAAATTAGCTGGGCATGGTGGCACATGCCTGTAGTCCCAGCTACTCGGGAGGCTGAGGCAGGAGAATTGCTTGAACCTGGAAGGCAAAGGTTGCAGTGAGCTGAGGTTGCACCACTGCACTCCAGCCTAGGAGACAGAGCGAGACACCGTCTCAAACAAACAAAAAAAAGAAATCAGGTATTTGCTTCCAGTTTCTTTCCTTCCTCTCCCTTCTGGGTGAAATCTTCAGCTTCGATGAGATCATATCTTCATGGAGGCACTAGGTCCCTCCCCCAGCCAAAGGGCAAGCCCTGTGGGACCTACTGATGCCAGCCTGGCAGCACCCCAGGAGGGCAGGGCAAGCACAGTCAGTGCCACACAAGCTTGCTCACAGAGGCCACCTCACGGGTGTCCACAGGCAATCCTCAGGCAACCCTGGGCAGTAAGGGCAACTATTATTTATGACTTCAATTACTAATTCCTGATTGTAAGAGACACATACTCATTATAGAAAAACTAGGCCAAGCACAATGGCTCACGCCTCTAATCCCAGCACTTGGGAAGCCAAGGCGGGAGGATTGCTTGAGGCCAAGAATTTGAGACCAGCCTGGGCAACATAGCAAGATCCCATCTCTATAAAAAAAACTTAAAATTAGCTGGGCATGGTGGCATATGCCTGTACTCCCAGCTACTCAAGAGGCTGAGATAGGAGGATCCCTTGAGCCCAGGAGTTGGAGGCTGCAGTGAGCTGTGATCAAATCATTGCACTTCAGCCTGGGTGACAGCGCAAGACCCTGTCCAAAAAAGGAAAATAAAAGAAAAACTAGGAAAGTACAAAAGTCATATAGAGAAGAAAGCAAAAATCACCTGTGAGCCCAGTGTCCAGAGAGTACTGCTGGGAACATTTTGATTTTCTTTGTATTTTTGAGAAAGTAGATACAAACACATACATGTAGATTGACTTTTAAAAATGTAATTAGAATCATGTTGATTATTGTTTGGAGCTCTCCCTTTTCACTTAACATCCTGTTATCACATTCTACCATTAGCCCCTTCTTCCAGGCAGACACAGAAACTAAGAAAATGAAGTCAAGGCCGGGTGCGGTGGCTCACGCCTGTAATCCCAGCACTTTGGGAGGCTGAGGCGGGCAGATAACCTGAGATCAGGAGTTCAAGACCAGCCTGGCCAACATGGCAAAACCCTGTCTCTACCAAAAATACAAAACTTAACTGGGCATGGTGGCCAATGCCTGTAATCCCAGCTACTCGGGGGGGCTGAGGCAGGAGAATCGCTTGAACCCAGGAGGTGGAGGTTGCAGAGGGCCGAGCTCGTGCCACTGCACTTCAGCCTGGGTGACAGAGCAAGACTCTGTCTCAAAAACAAAAAAAAAGGAAAGTCAGTTGCTCAAGGCCATTCCAACTCAACATTCACACTCAGGTCTTTTGATACCAACGCCAGGGCTGAAATTATCACAACTGTTTTTAGATGGAGAAACTGAGACATGGAAGGGCAGTGTCCTGTACCAGTGTCATGCTGGGGCTCACCCTGGGGGAACTGAGGAGGGGATTTGCCTTGTGGGACTGGAGGAGCTGATGGATTTAGAAGCTTGTGGGCAGGACACCGTGCTCACAGCCTGGGCTGGGGAGAGTAACACAGCCTCTGCATTCAAAAAAGCTTAGCCCCAGTGAGACAAACAGCATCCACTTTCCTCTACTGAGCTCGAAAGCAGAGGCTCACTAAGCCTTAGCTTCTACTTCTGCCATGAGAGTGAAAATTCTAACCTCACCGTGTTGTCGTAAGGATGCCAACTGCAGAAGCCGCTTGCTTCGTCCACTGTGGGGATGCCAGTGTAAGAATAATAGAATCTTTTTATCTTTTTTTTTTTTTTTTTTTGAGACGGAATCTTGCTCTGTTGCCCAAGCTGGAGTGCAGTGGCGTGATCTCGGCTCGCTGCAAGCTCTGCTTCCCGGGTTCACGCCATTCTCCTGCTTCAGCCTCCCGAGTAGCTGGGACTACAGGCGCCCGCCACCACGCCCTAATTTTCTGTATTTTTTAGTAAAGACGGGGTTTCACCGTGTTAGCCAGGATGGTCTCGATCTCCTGACCTTATGATCCACTTGCCTCAGCTTCCCAAAGTGCTGGGATTACAGGCGTGAGCCACTGCGCCTGGCCTTTTTTTTTTTTTTTTTTTTTTTTTTTTTTTTTTTTTTTTGAGACTGAGTCTCGTGTCACCCAGGCTGGAGTGCGGAAGTGCAATCTCGGCTCACTGCAACCTCTGCCTCCTGGGTTCAAGAGATTCTCCTGCCTCAGACTCCCAAGTATCTGGGATTACAGGCGCCCGCCACCACACCTGGCTAATTTTTTTTTGTATTTTTAGTAGAGATGGGGGTTTCACCATGTTGGCCAGGCTGGTCTCAAACTCCTGACCTCAGGTAACCACCTGCCTTGGCCTCCCAAAGTGCTGGGATTACAGGCATGAGCCACTGAGCCTGGCCAGAATAAGAGAATCTTAAACAATCATGGAGTGCTTAGCTAGTGCCAGACACGGCACTGCAGGCTCTACCTACATCGCTCCATGAAACTTTCATAAAAAACCCATCAGGAAGGTGTGATTATTATCATCTCTGTTTTATAGCAGAGAACACCCAGGCTTCAAAGGGTAAAAAATCACTCACCCAAGGTCACACAAGCACCAGGAGCCAGGACTTGAACCAAGATCAGTTTATGCCAGGTTCAAACCCTTAAATCCAGTGATTTGATTCATGACTAGAAGCAGCATAATGTTGTGGGAAAAGTACACAAACAGCTATCAGCTGTGAGATCCAGTTTTAGTTCTGAACAGACTGCACATTAATTTGTTTAAATAGCCATGATAAAATGATGATAGCACTCATTTGTTGAGCATATGCTTTTCTTGCAAGTATCACACTTAATACTGATAACAGACCTCAGAGGAAAGTATCATTTTCCTGACTTTATAGATGAAAAAACAATCTCAGGGCTGGAGGCAGTGGCTCACGCCTGTAATCCCAGCACTTTGGGAGGCCAAGGCGGGAGGATCACCTGAGGTCAGGAGTTCGAGACCAGCCTAGCCAACATGGCAAAACCCCATCTCTACTAAAAATACAAAAATTAGTTGGGTGTAGTGGCAGGTGCCTGCAGTCCCAGCTACTTGGGAGGCTAAGGCAGGAGAATCGCTTGAACCCGGGAGGCGGAGATTGCAGTGAACTGAGATCGTGCCATTGCACTCCAGCCTGGGAGACAGAGCAAGACTTCATCTCAAAACAAACAATCTCCGAGAGATTGTTTGAAACTCACACAACACGTGAAATGTGGCTGATCCAAACTGAGATGCTGTGTCTGAAATATACACCAGATTTCAAAGACTTAGTAAGTATCAGAAAGAGAATTTAATATTTCTTTTTTTTTTTTTTTTTTGAGACGGAGTCTCACTCTGTCGCCCAGGCTGGAGTGCAGTGGTGCGACCTCAGCTCACTGCAACCTCTGCCTTCCAGGCTCAAGTGAGTCTCCTGCCTCAGCCTCCCAAGTAGCTGGGACTACAGGGGCCTGCCACCATGCCCGGCTCATTTTTTGTATTTTCGCAGAGACGGGGTTTCACCACGTTGGCCAGGCTGGTCTTGAAATCCTGACCTCAAGTGATCCGCCCGCCTTGGCCTCCCAAGCTGCTGGGATTACAGGCAGGAGCCACTGTGCCCGGCTGAGAATTTAATATTTCATTTATATTTTTATATTGATGACATGTTGAAATGATAACAAAAAAATTTTGATAGATTATATTAAAATTCATTTCATCTGCTTCTTGTTTTCTTCTAATATGGCTCCTAGAAAATTTAGAATTACATATGCAGGTCATGTAATATTTCCATTGGACAGCACTAGAGGATTTTTTCATTGCCTTGGCTACAGGGAACAGGTCCCGCCCACTCCACGTGACCTGAAACCACGCTCCTTTGTAGTTAGGGGCCTTGCACTGGGTAAAGGAATCGTCCCCCATACACACCCACATATCTGCACACTGCAGGTGGAGAGTCCTGGTGGTGCATCCCCACCGCTTCCTCCCCGACTCCCATCTGCCTCTGGGCCAGCCTATGTCCCTGCAAGACGTGACTGTTATTTTTAGCACTTGCCGCCTCAGCACAGCTGGCTGGGGAGCTTGCTGGGCGTGGGCCAGCCCCAGGAGTGCCATCTCCCTGCCAATGGGGGTCTCAGGAGAACTCGATTGTGAGGCTCTGGGGCCTCTGAGAGCCTGTGAGCAAGCTCCCAACATCCCTGGCAAGTACATATGATCGTAATCCGCATATTTGCAGATGACGAGACCAAGGCGAGGAGGTCTCTACAAGCTAGGAGGTGGCAGCGCTGGGGCTTGGAAGCAAGTCGTCTAGCCTGGGCCTTCTTCCCAAAGGCCTAACACTTCACAGGGGTGGGCTGTAGGCCCTGCCCACTACACTCTGGGTAGATGCCAGGTCTCGTGCAGCCTTTCAGTGGGGGCGTTTTATACCTTATAAAGTATTCTACACAAGAGAAAGGGAAACAGTCGATTTGGAAGGAGGTGGATAGGCAGATGAAACTTCATTTCAGGGTGTGCAGCGCAACATCTCCAAATGAAGTGGGTTACAGTAATTTAAAAGAGGCATACAAACATAAAAACAAAACTACACAAAAACCAAGACTGTCTCATGGTTCAGAACCCAAGCTTCAGCGTTCTAATCCGTGCCTCATCTGTCTAAGCTTCGGTCTCCTCCACTACACAATTGGCATGAGAGTGGTTAGAGGATTAAATGAGATCATGGACCTAAGAGCTTAGCGGAGTGCCAGGTACGAGTGAGCCCTCGGTGAACACTAGCTAGTGTTATTATTTGTCAAGGGTTTATTGTATATCAAGTACCATGCTAACTGGTTACGTAATTCCTCCCCTTAAAACCTCACAACAACCTCCTGGGGCAGCTACTTTTATCCTGCCCATTTTACAGATAAAGAAACTGAGGCTCAGAGAGGTGAGAGGTGAGGTCACTCTTCAAGGTCACGTGGCTAGTGAGGAGCAGCAAAGCTTGGAGTTTTTTGGTAACAGCTTTTTAAAGATACAATTCACACACCATACAATTTACCCACTTAAAGTGTATAATTCAGCCAGGCGCAGTGGCTCACATCTGTAATCCCAGCACTTTGGGAGGATGAGGCAGGCAGGTCACTTGAGGTCAGGAATTCAAGACCAGCCTGGCCAACATGGTGAAACCCCATCTCTACTAAAAATACAAAAATTAGCTGGTCTTGATGGTGCATGCCTGTAGTCCCAGCTACTCCAGAGGCTGAGGCAGGAAAATTACTTGAGCCCAGGAGGTCGAGGCTGCAGTGAGCCAAGATAGCATCACTGCACTCCAGCCTTGGTGACAGAGTGAGACCTTGACTCAAAAAAAAAAAAGTGCCATTATAGCTAATTAGATAAACGCAACATGAAAGTCACAGACTTCTCTTTAAGGCAATCACTCGTCCTTAA
This sequence comes from Hylobates moloch, assembly GCF_009828535.3. NCBI lineage: Eukaryota > Metazoa > Chordata > Mammalia > Primates > Hylobatidae > Hylobates > Hylobates moloch. Next base: position 93,091,878 of record NW_026652285.1, on the reverse strand, counting down.
ATTTGAAGCTCAAAACCCTGGGAGAGGGGAGCAGGGTAGAGCTTACTGGGGGGTTCTATGCTTTGTTTTGGGGCTTTTTTTTTTTTTCTTATTTTATCTTATTTTTTTCTTTTGAGACAGAGTTTCTCTTTGTCACCCTGGCATATTTTTTATTTTTTTGAGACAGGATCTTGCTATGTTGCGCAGGCTGGTCTCAAACTCAGGCTCAATCCATCCTCCCACCTCTTCATCCCTAAGTGCTAGGATTACTGGCATTAGCCACCGTGCCCGGGATTAAGGGGACAGTTGTGTCCTTTATAAATCTTAGTAACTCTGGGATTCCAATGAGAAAAGCCTCCCAGGGAGGCCAGGGTAGATTAAGGTGTCAGCAGGGTCCCCTCCCTCTGGAGTTTGGATAGAAAGAGCACTGGACATAGAGTCCTTTAACCCGGATTCAAATCCCGACTTGCTCCTTGCTACCTGTGTGACTTTGGGCAAGTCACATCACCAGCTCTGAGCCCAACTGTCATCTTGGGCAAAGCTGGAGAACAAACAGGGACCTGGGACTGTGATTACACAAATAGAAGAGAAGGTCCTCGCCCATGGCAGGCTCCCATCGATGTTTGGTGGAGCCGAGGCTGGGGGACTGTGTGTTGGGTTATTTAAGGAGCCGACTCTCTGACGCCTTCTATCAGTAAGTCATGTATTTAGCATTCATTCATCAAAGCCTCCGGATGCCTCCTACGTACCCTGCACTATGCTAGTCTTGGTAATCCGTGGTCCCCATCCGAGCGCCCAGGCGGGTCCGGGAGACCGACAAGAACCCGCGGGGCGGGCGCGGGGCTGGGGAGCCGCGGGCGGCCGGGTGGGCCCGCGCCGCCGCCATATGGAAAGCATTGAGCGGCGATCGCATTCCAAACGCGCGGGGCTGCCCTGGCTCGCAGGCGCCGGCTCCTGGCCCGCGCCCGGCCTGCTCTTGGCAGCCGGGGCCTGCGCGCCCCATCAGGGGCCTCCCACCGCGGCCTTCGCGGGAGCGCGGCCAAAGCAGACGAGGCGGGTGGGGGGCGTAGTGGAAGAAGCGCTTGCCCCGCAATGGACCCGGGAGGTGGCCCTGGGATGGCCGGAATCCCAAGGATTCCGTTGCTTTGTTGTATTACAGAAAAGTAATGGAAACATGTGAGTCTCCGCCGCAGACAGAGGCAAAGAGAGGTCGTAAGGTTGGCATTCAGGGCCGCAGCCTAAGTTTCAGATCAGCTTTCCCTGACCTTCATCCTGTTTCTCCTTTCTGCTGGAGCCCTTATCTTGGGTTCCATGACTGACAGAGAACAGCGCCAGGCGGTAGCTGACCCTCCAAAGGTAGTGGGTGATCGGTCGCAGGGGACGGTGGCTCAGCACCAACCACGTGCCAGGCAGGCTTCCCGCGTTCATCTCGTGGCCCTTCCAGAAGCCACTGCCATGATTAGGGTCATCGCTGTTGACAAATGAGGTGACGGGTTCCAAATGAATCCACCACTCCAGTGGTCCAAAACCCGGCCCTGCATGGGCTCACCCCTGGGCTTGTGAAAACTGGGAGCGCTGGGTGGGCCCCACATGGTTTGAGTCAGTAGTTCTGGAGTGAGGCTGAAGATTTTGCATTTATAAGAGCTACCAGTCTAGGCTGATGCTCCAGGTCTGGAGCTACACTTTGAGAACCACTGCCCTATGCAACAGTGCCTCTTATGAATAAGTTTTAGGCCCTTAGGGAAACCTACAACTCACCGTAGACCACCTTCCATCGCAGGGATCTATATGATGTATTTTCTTCCCCGTAACAACATTAGAGAGTTGCTTTCCTGACTGTCTGCCTGATGTCCAACCCTCAGAGGGAGTGAGCCCCAGACACTACATTCAGTCATCTCTGAGTGCACCTCCTGTGTACCGTGTGACCTGCGCGTTCTAAAGCATGCATGCATCTGTCAAGCAAAAGGTCAAGGAACCGTTCAAAGATGAATTTGCTCACTTAAGTGATGACCAGGAGAGGGATCAGTCAGGGCTGGGGAAGGGACTGGGAAGCTTGCAGAAAACTGCCAGAGGCTTCCAGAAAGGGAATGTGCAGGGCTGGGGCTAGAGAGTTGGATGATGGGGGCAGGCAGGACAGGGTCTTTAGCACATGAGCATACTGAGAGGGGAGTGACGGGGCAGTCACACTCAGACAGGGAGCTACCTGCCATCACTGCTGTAATCGGAGGGGCCCTGGTGTGGAGGGGAGCAGAGACCTGGCACAAGGAGCGGAGGGAATCGAGAGCTTCTGGAAGGCCTCCCCATTTTATTGACCCAGTGAGTCCATGTGGTTTCTCTGTCACACTCTAGCTGGCTTGAGCAAAGGGAGAGCATCCTCACTCATGTTGCACATATTACTGCATTTACTAAGTCATTTAACAATGACATTCATAGATGAGGGTATTTCTGGTGTTGAAATAATCACAGCTGCCACTTATTAAGTGCCTGTTACATGCCAGGCACTTTACATCATCTTAATCCTCCCAGCAACTCCGATAAGGTGGCACTGAGATTGTCCCCATTGTACAGATGAGGAAACTGAGGCTAAGAGAGATTAAACAGCTTGGCTAAAGTCCCAGTCGCTAGGAAATGGCAGGGCTATTGTCTTTCCATCTCAAAACTGCTGCTTTCCACTCTACCATCCTCCCCTCATTTCCTGAACACCTGCTCTGTGCAAGGCCCTGTGTGCAACCACAAAATGAATCATTCAAGTAGTCATGTATTCAATAACCCTTTTTTGAGCACTTACTATTTTTATGGGCTTATTTATTTATAGCATGCCTTATTTCAGAAAGCACTTAACTTCTTTATTTGATATACAAGAATAAAATTTTACAGGAGTGGTCATGTGACAAGCATCAAATGAAAAACAGAAGTTGGAAAGGTCAGAAGAACCCAGGAATGACAGGTATACAAGTGCAGACCTTGAGGTCCTATGTGCCATGGAGACAGGCCACAAATTGCCCTCTGACCTTTCTCGCAGCTGAAACTTGATCCCACGCAATTCAGTGTCCATAAGACACTGGCACAACATTGCTGAGGCAAATCAAAACTCTATTAGTCCCTGAGACCCGAGAGGTATTTTTTCAGAGAGTTGGCATGAAGAGAACACTGTTAAACGTAAGGAATAATGTCCCCAAACAGCCTCCCAATTGCACGTACGGCACAAGTCTCTGGGGCCGTTTCCTGTACCGCCGCCCCCCCTCCTCCCCCGCCCCGACTCCTACTCCGTGCTGGCCCAAGTTCCATAGCAGGAAAACAGCTCAGAAAAGAGAGAGCCGAGACAAGGCCAGGCAAGCACACCACCCTCTAGCTTCATCCACGTGTGGGGTTTGCAGCAAACATTGGTAATAAATGCTCAATTCAGGTCCCAGGTAAGTTTTGTTTGGTCTGAGCTGTGTACTTAAATGGCTTGAATTAGCTGTCAACTTTAAACAAGTTTCACCTTTTTAAAAATTCAGATTTTTGGCATTCTCTTTTTAAAAAAGAGGGACTTGACAACATGGGGCCCACATTCCCAAAGGACAAGAATTTGCTAGAGCCAGTCGTTTTCCAGTCCTCCCATGGTCCCCTGAAGGCTCTTCTTTGCTTTGAACTTTCCTACCTGGCCCTGCAAGGCGTCAGGAGTTTGCAGCCTGTTTTAGGATGTTTTGAGCCCTGGCACATTTGTGTGCAGGAGGATCACCAGGAGACTTGTTTATAGCACAGGGTCCCCGGTCTGGCTCCTTGGATTTGGGGTGGGGCTCAGATAGGCATCCTTCTAACAGGTGACTGTGATGCTTCGGTCTCTCTTAACAAGCACGGAAGACTGGGTAGGGCCTGTGGGGGACTGTATAGCTGCTCAATGCTGCTGACTCAGATAAACAGATGACAAGTTTGCTTTCAACACAACAAATATGGCAAATATGGTGGGGTTCCGAGTTCAAGGTTATACTCCCCAAGGTGCCTGGAGTGCAGCTCCTCTAAGTGGCTGGGTGGGTCTTGAGTCGTGTGCTGTAAATTATGGTGGTGCTCCACCTGGGCTGCACCTTAGAGCCACCCGGGGAGCTTTTCAACCCACACTCCTCACCCCATGCCTAAGCCACATCCAGGCCAATCAAACCAGAATCTCTGAAGATGAGAACACAGGCATCAGCATGTTAAGGTTCCCGGAGTGATCCCAAGGTACTGCAGGTGTGAGGGCTGAAGATTGAGCAAGGTTCTCTAGGCCAATACCTTCTCTAGATATTGACTGTAGCTGGACCAAGTTCGTCAGGGAGGGGAGGGGAGGGAAGGAGAGGAGAAGGAGGAGAGAGGAGGGGACAGAAGGAGAGAGGAGGGGAAAGGAGGGGAGACGAGGGGAGACAAGGGGAGACAAGGGGAGACGAGGGGAGACAAGGGGAGACAAGGGGAGATGAGGGGAGAGGAGGGGAGATGAGGGGAGAGGAGGGGAGAGGCAGGTGAGTAAATGGATCCTTCCAATAAGTGTGATGAGCAGAAACCTGGGCGCTCTGGGGCATGAGCAGGGATACCTAACCCAGCCCTGGGGCTCAATCTCTCCCGACCCCTGCAGGAGAGGCTTGGGGTGAGTTTCGGGAATAAGGACCAACCAGCCACATGAAGAAGGGGAAGGAAAATCCCCATCAAGGCAAAAACACAGTCCAAGGCTCTGAGGCCCAAATTCCAGGGAGAGGAGTGAAGGTTGTTTGTCACACCCGGGTCAAAGGGTGGGGGTGGAGAGTAGGAGAAGAGGCTACACAGGTGAAAAGGTGTCAGATCACAAAGGGCCTTGTATGCCAAACTAAGGAGATTGAACTTGACCGTGAAGCTAGGCAGACCCTCTGGAGAGTTTTAAAGCAAGGAGTCGTGTGGATGAACAAACCTGTGATGGGCTGGGGTTACCAAGGAGGGCTTCCTGGAGGAGGTCAGACTTGAGCTGAGGGAGGGATAGGATTTGGAGAGCTGACACTCTGATGAACTGCTTCAGTTAAAGCTCACAAAAACCCTTCCCTCCCCCATGCCCTTTGAAATCATTTGAATCAAAGATTGCATGTGCTAAAGATGTGTTTGTTATCTGAAAGCTGTGGTTTCTCTTTAACAGATTCGGGGCCTCATCCTTTGACTCGGAACCAGGAAGGAATTAGGAGCGAGTCCTCCTGCCCAGAGAGCTAATTACTGAAATTCAGTGGCCTCACCAGGGCGAGTGGGGTCACCGGTCTCCATCCCCCAACAGCTCCTAATTTCTAACTGGTCAAAGTTAGACATTTTAATACATTTTTATGGGCTGCCCAAAGCCAGCTGGAAGCTTTTTTTCCATAAACTCTCCCTGAGACAAGTAGCCAGGTTTCACATATTAAAATGAAAACGTCAAAAGCGTTAACAGGAAAAAAAAAAAAAAAAAAGCAGGCTCATTTGTGAGGCCTCAGCTCACAAAACCTGAATCAGGGTCCAACAGCATCTGCCTGTTTTTCTTCTGCAAAGCTGATGATCAAGTTAAAAGGATGATGATAATCACTTGTTTATCTATTCACTCAGCAAACACTTACGGGACATTTACTGGGTGCCAGGTCTTGAGCTGGGCACTGAGATGAGAAGCTGCCTGAGGCATGATGGTCCCATCCCCACTGCCCTCCAGGGCTCAAAATACTTCATAGTTTACAAAGTGTTTTCACACGCAATTTTGTGAGCTGTCGGTGCCATTATTATCCACATTGCTTAATACATGGCAGAACCTGACCTTAGGTTATCCAAGTCCAGATTCTAAGTCCAGTCCAGATCCTAAAGCCTGTCCACTCTTTCCTTCCTTCCTTCCTTCCTTCCTTCCTTCCTTCCTTCCTTCCTTCCTTCCTTCCTTCCTTCCTTTCTCTCTTCTTTCTTTCTTCTTTCTTTCTTTCTTCTTTCTTCTTTCTTTTCTTTCTTTCTTTCTCTTTCTTTTCTTTCTTTCTCTCTTTTTTTCAAGACAGGGTCTTGCTCTGTCACCCAGGCCAGAGTGCAGTGGCACAATCATGGCTCACTGAAGGCAGCCTCAACCTCCCAGGCTGAATTGATCCTCCCAGCTCAGCCTCCTGAGTAGCTGAGACTACAGGCGCCTGCCACCACACCAGGCTACTTTTAAAATTTTTCATAGAGACAGGGTTTTGCCATGTAGCCCAGGCTGGCCTTGAACTCCCAGGCTCAAAGGATCTTCCTACCTCGGCCTCCCAATTCCTGTGCTGGAATTACAGGCATGAGTCACTGTGCCCAGGCTACCCTTGGTCCTTTTTTTTTTTTTTTTTAAGATGGTGTCTCGCTCTGTCGCCCAGGCCAGAGTACAATGGCACGATCTCAGCTCACTGCAACCTCCACCTCCTAGGTTCAAGTGATTATTCTGCCTCAGCTTCCCAAGCAGCTGGGACTACAGGCGCCCACCACCACGCCCAGCTAATTTTTGTATTTTTAATGGAGACGGGGTTTCACCATATTGGCAAGGCTGGTCTCCAACTCCTGACCTCGTGATCCATCTGCCTCAGCCTCCTAAAGTGCTAGGATTACAGGTGTGTGCCACCGCGCCTGGCCTCATCTGTTACTGGCCTAAGTTGGGCAATAGCTCCAAGAGGTTTAGCTGTCACTTATGATCTGTCCAGCATCCACCCCCACCTTAAAATTCTGGTTCCTTTTTGGAGGAGCTCCCCATTTTGAGAAGGATAAAACTAGCACCCACCTCCCATGGCCACCTTCGCTGTGCAATCCTAGTGGAGCTAAATCCTTCCACGGCATCTCATCCTGCCTGGCTAGTGGACAGGCACATGGAAAATGCAACACTAGCCAATCAGATCATCATTCTTGGGGCTGACTCTTGACTGAGTGGTGAGGAGACCCTTGGAGATCACTCACCCACAGTAGAGAACCCTGGATCAGACTGTGCCTGCAGCCTTCCCTTGGCCAGAATTCCTCTCTTGGTCCTGCCCTTTGTCCAAGCCTGTTCTCCAGCCTTTTGTTTGTTCTGTGTACCTTCACTACCCTCCAGGAAGTCCCCCTTTTGCTTTGGATGGACAGAGTTGGTCCTGGTTGCTCATAATCAAGAATTCCAACTGATACAAGGCCCTTGGTCTCCATCCTGTTTACAGAGATGGCAGGAAATAGCCACCTCCCCTGGTGCTGTGGACACTGACAAAGGAGTTTCTTCCCAGGAAAACCATTTTTGGGTGCCATGAAAATATTGGCATAGCCTCTCTTGCCAAGGCCTGAGAATTATCACAGCAGATAGACCCAGTTATCCAGGCTGCTGCCTGCATCCTGAAAGGCAGACATGAGCTCACGGCTCACTGCTGGATTTCACACCTCTCAGCTCTTTGAGCTGCCACCAAGCTTGTTCTCCCTGCAATTCCATCCCATCTGGGAGCTTCTAGCCTTTTAAGGGTCATGAATGTGAAGAAGGAGGCTGGGCTGGGCGTGGTGGCTCACGCCTGTAATCCTAGCACTTTGGGAGGCCAAGGTGGGTAGATCAGTTGAGGTCAGGAGTTCGAGACCAGCATGACCAACATGGTGAAACCCCCTCTCTACTAAAAAAATACAAAAATTAGCCAGGAATGGTGGTGCATGCCTGTAGTCCCAGCTACTTGGGAGGCTGAGGCAGGAGAATCGCTTGAACTTGGGAGGTGGAGGTTGCAGTGAGCTAAGATCGCACGACTGCACTCCAGTCTGGGTGACAGACATGTGGGGACTTGCAAGAGGACAAGGAGTTGAGACCTGCACGTGTGTCATTAGATGCTCAGGGGACGAGCTCTGTTCTCAAGGACTGTGAAGGAAGGTGGGTCGGTCAGTCTCTGGAGAAGCAGAACCAATGGGAGATACACTGGCTATGTATACAGATGCTTGTCCACTTACGATGGGGCTTCTCCAATACCGTAAGTGGAAGATGCATTTAATATACCTAACTTACCAAATATCACAGTATGATTTCTACTGAATGCACATAGCTTTTGCACCATCATAAAGCCAAAAAATCATAAGGCATACCATCATCATTCAGGGACCATCTCTGTGTGTGTGTGTATATATATGTTTGTTCATAAACAGATGTATTTAAGAAATTAATTTGCATGATTGTGGGAGCTGGCAAGTCCAAAATCTATAGGGCAGGCCAGCAGGCTGGCGACTCAGCAGGAACTAATGCTTGAGTCTCCAGACAGAATTTTTTCTCCAGGAAACGTCAGTTTTTGTTTTTGTTTTTGAGACGGAGTTTCACTCTGTTGCCCAGGCTGGAGTGCAATGGCATGATCTCAGCTTACTACAACGTCTGCCTCCCAGGTTCAAGCAATTCTCCTCCCTCAGCCTTGCAAGTAGCTGGGATTACAGGCACGTGCCACCATGACTGGCTAATTTTGCACTTTTAGTAGAGACAGGATTTCACCATGTTGGCCAGGCTGGTCTTGAACTCCTGACCTCAGGTGATTTTTTTTTTTAGACAGAGTCTCACTCTGTCGCCAGGCTGGAGTGCAGTGGGGCAATCTCGCCTCATTGCAACCTCTGTCTCCCAGGTTCAAGCAATTCTCCTGCCTCAGCCTCCCGGGTAGCTGTATAGGTGTGTGCAACCACGCCCGGCTAATTTTTTTGCATTTTTAGTAGAGACGCGGTTTCACCATGTTGGCCAGGCTAGTCTCGAGGGTATTTTTCTTAAAGTCAACTGATGATAAATGTTAACCACATCTCTAAGATGCCTTGACAGTGACACCTAGATTGATGTTGGATTAAATAACTAGGTATGATAGCTTAGTCATGTGGACATATAAAATTGACCATCACAGAGGGGTCAGCCCAGAGTGGTGCCTCTGCCAGAGGGCGGTGACTACAGGCTGGATGAACCAGCCATTGGAGTGGGAAACACTCCAGCTGACATTGGGTCATCTGGCTGTGGGAGGGATCTACATAGTCACACCACAAGTGCATGGCTAAATGCTGTGGTTAGCCGTGAAGGATGAGGGAATAAATGACTTGTGGTTTGAGCCTATATTCTTCTTTGCTTTCCCTGTGACCTGCACAGACCAAGCTCCTTGCTGCAGAGGTCTGTTCCTTGGAATGCTTCCCCCCACCCACTTTCTGTCTAGCTGCCTTTGCATCTCTCTATTTTAGTTCGATGTCCATACAAACTCTGCTTGCCACCACACCAGCCACATATAACTCCCCAGAGCCTCTTTCCTGCAGGCTGAGTGTTCAGAGTCCCTGCACACACATGCCTGGGGCCTGTCGAAGCCTCATGGGTGAGACCCAGACCCCGATGGTTAGAACCACATCTGCAATGAAGAGCTTTCAGCTCACAGGCTCCTAACCCGAGGGATGTCCCACACAGCTGGGCTCCCTCCCTGCAGCTCCAGCCCAGATGTTTCCTCTCCTCTGCAGGGAGAGGCATCTGGGACTTTGAATTGTAATCTTGGAAGAAGCAGCTATAAGACACAAATCTGAATGGTCCCAGCTAAACCGCTTGGAACTATTGCCCCAGCTTAAGCCCGAAGATCAGGGAGCAGAACAGACAACAGAGAAAGGCCAGACGTGAGAGTTCCTTCTGAGAGCTGTAAAAGAGTGAAGATTAGCTTTAAAGAGCCATGGAATTCTGGCAACAGAATTTCCACTTCTCCAAGCTGAAAGAGGTCCTGAAGGTCACTTTGGCATTCCTCCACCCGGGCAGGGATTACCTCTGAAACTCATAAGAAGGTCACATGTCACGGAACACTCAAACAGAAGGATTTTAAAATAAATTTTGGCAATATAAAAACTCAAGAGGACTGCTGGGGGCCTGACAAAAGTGGCATGGCATACATCTCTGGGCAGGGGAGGGGCAGAGGCCTGGACCCACTTATGGCTCATATGCTGATTTACTACTTCACCTTGAATGAGTCTTTCCTGCATGACTTTGGCCAGACCTCTCCTGCTTTCTTTTTTTTCTTTTCTTTCTTTTTTTTTTTTTTTTTTTTGAGACGGAGTCTTGCTGTGTCACCCAGGCTGGAGTTCAGTGGCATGATATCGCCTCCTGGGTTCAAGCCATTCTCCTGCCTCAGCCTTCCCAGTAGCTGAGATTACAGGCACACACCACCATGCTCATTTTTGTACTTTTAGTAGAGACGAGGTTTCACCATGTTGGCCAGGCTGGTCTCAAACTTTTGACCTCATGATCCGCCCGCCTTGGCCTCCCAAAGTGCTGGGATTACAGGCGTGAACCACTGCGCCGGACCTCTCCTGCTTTCTAGATATCTGTTTCCCCATCTGAAAATGAGAAGTTGGACAACTTGACTTGGAAGGTCCCCTCCATTAAGACACAGGGTCTCACTCTGTTGCTCAGACTGGAGTGCAGTGATGTAATCATAGCTCACTGCCTGCTTGAACTTCTGGGCTCAAGCAATCCTCCTACTTCAGCCTCCCGAGTAGCCGGCACTGCAGGTGCATATCACCACCTTGCTATGGTCTTGCTATGTTGCCCAGGCTGGTCTTGAACTCCTGGCCTTAAATGATCCTCCCACCTCAACCTCCCAAGTAGTTGGGATTTACAGGAGTGGCTGGTATTGGCTTTTTTTTAATTTTAATTTTTATTTTTTTAGACAGAGTCTCGCTCCTAGGCCAGAGTGCAGTGGCGCTATCTGAACTCACTGCAACTTCTGCCCCCAGGGTTGAAGTGATTCTCATGCCTCAGCCTCTGGAATAGCTGGGATCATAGGCGTGTACTACCACATCCAGCTAATTTTTTTTTTTGTATTTTTTGGTAGAGATGTGGTTTCACCATGTTGGCCAGGCTGGTCTCAAACTCCTGTCCTCTGGTGATCCACCTACCTCGACCTCCCAAAGTGCTGGGATTACAGGTGTGAGCCACCGTGCCCGGCCTGGCATTAGCTTTTGAATACACCATATCACCTGGGTTCAAACCTCAGTTCCACCAATACTATTTGAATCATACAAATGACCCTGTTGTATCCACTCTCTTCTTATTTGCTCTCCTCTGGCTATATCTTGGGCAGTTGGTTGTACCTTGTCTCCTTCATGAAATGCCCAGCAAGAGCCTTGGCTCCCGGGCAACAGCTCTCATACATTTCCTCTTTCTCCTACACACCCGTCTTGGGGCCAGGAGCTCACCCACCTCACGCGGATCGACTTATGGATTGCTTGACCCCAGAAAGGATGCCTTGTAAATACTGGAGTTCATTAATAAAATGACGCCTCTGTATTTTAATGTGGGGAAAACTTTAAAGGTATCTTTAATTAACTATCTCTATCTATCTAAGTCAGTCTTTTATGATCACACTGTTTTAATCATATCAATCAAAATCTCTAATTGAATGTAGTATGTAGACCTAATTGATAAAAACAAGAAGACAAAATATCTCTCAAATAGTCAATGCAGCTTTTGGTGGGTCAAATCTTTGTATAACATCCTTTATGAAGAATGACTGGGAGCAACTCATTTGTTCTAGACTTCATACATTGATCAATGAGTCAATCTGAAGCCCTGATTAGAGAAGTGACCTATCCGAGGTTACCGAGTGAGGGAGAAACAAAGCTTAGACTGAGTTCATAGAATCAAATAATTTTGCCGTCAGAGGCAACTTAGAGGTCATTGTGGTTTGCACAGAGCTGATCACTCCTTGTCTCGACACCCTCCCACAATTATCTATCAATCTGTCTGTCCCCCTAGCCCCACCCCCTAGCTCTGGACCAGGAGCTGCTGCTTCTTTTTTTTTTTTTTTTTTTTTTTTTTGAGACAGGGTCTTGTTCTGTCACCCAGGCTGCTGGAGTGCATGGTGCGATCTCAGCTCACTGCAATCTCTGCCTCCAGGCTCAAGTGATCCTCCCACCTCAGGGTCCCAAGTAGCTAGGACCACAGGTGCATGCCACCATGCCCAGCTAATTTTTTGTATTTTTGGTAGAGATGGGATTTCACCAAGCTGCCCAGGCTGGTCTCGAACTCCGGAGCTCAGGCAGTTCATCCACCTCAGCCTCCCAAAGTGCTGGGATTTCAGGCGTGAGCCACCGTGCCTGGCTGGACCGGGAGCTTCCTGAGGTCAAAGGCTGCATCCTATTCATCTTCATGCCACACTTGTCATTCCTAGCATGGTGCCTGCCTACAGCATGGTTCCCTACACATGTGCACTATGTTGAAAGGGTGAACAAACCACCACTTTAACAGATGGGGAGACTAAAATTTAGACAAGGGAAGGGATCCTTGGTTCCATAGCAAGCTGGCAAGGCAGGGAAACAGGATTTCCAGTGTCTGGTGAAGGCTCCATTTTTTTCTACACCCCCTGGGTTCACAGAGAAGGCAGGCAGACTTCTCTCATTTCCCCACAAAAGCCACAGGTAAAGGTGTTTATAGCTTGGCAGCTAACCAAGGCCACAGGTATGCCAACAGGTCACAGTCTGACCCTGGTAATCATTTTTTTAAAACTGGTGTTAATAACTGTGCTTCTACTGTAATCTGAAAACTCTCTACACCTCCATGCTGAGGACATGATAAACCAACCCCGAAATTCAGGCCATAAAACATGGGCTCGTCTAACTGGTCACCTGCATAATAATTACTTCCAAAAATCATGTAATAATAATTATTCATATTTGTGAAAAGCCTCTTCTGTGTAGAGCACTTTTTTTTTTTTAAGATGGAGTTTCACTCTTGTCACCCAGGCTGTAGTGCAATGGCACAATACTGGCTCACTGCAACCTATGCCTCCTGGGCTCAAGAGATTCTCCTGCCTCAGCCTCCCAAGTAGCTGGGATTACAGGTGGCCGCCACCATGCATGGCTAATTTTTGTATTTTTAGTAAAGATGGGGTTTCATCATGTTGGCCAGGCTGGTCTTGAACTCCAGACCTCAGGTGATCCGCCCACCTCAGCCTCTCAAAGTGCTGGGATTACAGGCATGAGCCACTGTGCTGGGCTGTAGAGCACTTTCATATAGGCTAACGTGTTTGGTATTCAAATAAGTATTTCTGAAAGAAAATGATGTTCTCTCAAAATAATGACTGTATATTTTAAATAAGTCAATTTGTCATATGTGAAGTATATTTCCATAAATCTGATTTTAAAAGTAACAGTGAAGATCACAAGTTACTTTTATTTTCTTCCTCGTGCTTTTTGACATTTTCCAAATTGTCCTTAATTGAAAGAAAACATAGAATAGCATAGCAGAAGGAAGAGGATGGATTACTGGGAGGCAGGGGACCTTCTCTCAGGGCTCTCTGGCCCTTTGGTGGTCTCCCCGGACAGACAGGTGCTGAGACACTGCTGAGCAGAGGGGACAAGCCCTGACTCTCTATTGTGAGTGACACTGAGTATATCACTACACCTTTCCAAACCTCCATTTCATCCCCTGCAAAATGGACCTGATGCCTGCCACACCTGGCTCACCAAGCTGTGACAAGCCTTAAAAGAGAAGGGTGGGCCAGGTGCAGTGATGCGCACCTGTAATCCCAACACTTCAGAAGGCCAAGGCGAGTGGATCATGAAGTCAGGAGTTCAAGACCAGCCTGACCAACATGGTGAAACCCCGTCTATACTAAAAATACAAAAATTAGCCAGGCATGATAGTGTGCACCTGGAATCCCGGCTACCCAGGAGGCTGAGGCAAGAGAATTGCTTGAACCTGGGAGGTAGAGTTTGCAGTGAGCCGAGATCGTGCCACTGCACCCTGGCCTGGGTGACAGAACAAGACTTCATCTCAAACAAACAAACAAACAAACAAACAAATAAGAAGGCTGATCAGTCCCATGCATGAGGGGACACTGTGCACTGTAACCACCCTGCACACCTAACAAGCAATGCTATCCTCAAAACCTCTTCTGCTGCAATCTCCTCATAGCTTCCTGCCCCTCCCATCTTTAAAATCACCAAATATCTCAAACATGGAAAAGTTTTAGACTTGAGAAGGAGAAGGATCAGAGAGAACAACTATAGATCAACCACCTAGCTCTGCTACATCTTGACACTCGGTCATACTTGCCTCAGATTTTAATTTTTTTTCTAAGAAATAAAACATACAGATAGAATTAAACCCCCTGTGGGCCGGGCGTGGTGACTCACGCCTGTAATCCCAGCACTTTGGGAGGCTGAAGCGGGCGGATCACGAGGTCAGGAGATCGAGACCATCTTGGCTAACACAGTGAAACCCCATCTCTACTAAAAATACACAAAATTAGCCGGGCGTGGGGGTAGGTGCCTGTAGTCCCAGCTACTCGGGAGGCTGAGACAGGAGAATGGCATGAACCCGGGAGGCGGAGCTTGCAGTGAGCAGAGATCGCACCACTGCACTCCAGCCTGGGCAACAGAGAGAGACTCTGTCTCAAAAAAAAAAAAAAAAAAAAAGAATTAAACCCCGTGTGTGCTTCCTTCTGATCTCATTCCTGTCCCTCCCTTCCCAAAGTCTACCCTATTCTAAATCTAGGGTCTTTGATTTCCCATGCATGTTTCAATAGTTTTACTACCTGGCTGTAGCCCCAAAATATCTACATAGCTTATTTTGTATTTCTTTGGGTTTTCTGTTATTGTTTGTTTGTTTTTGAGAAAGTCTCTGTCTGTCATCCAGGCTGGAGTGCACAATCATGGCTTACCGCAGCCTCAAACTCCTGGGCTCAATCAATCTTCCCACCTCAGCCTCCCAAGTAGCTGGGACTACAGGTGCATGCCATCATGCCCAGCTAATTTTTGTATTTTTAGTAGAGATGGGGTTTCATGTTGCCCAGGCTAGTCTTGAACTCCTGAGCTCAAGTGATCTTCCCACCATAGCCTTCCAAAGCGCTGGCCCAGCTGAATGCGTTAAGAAACATTTTTTATCATTTGTGTCACACTGTACCTATGCTACATCTTGATGTTAGTTTTTTTCCTAGGGTGTAACTATGTTGAGGCTACAGACTTAGTTTATTTTTACTCCCAGTATATTATTCCATTGGATGACTAGATCACAATTAATCTATCTGGTCTGCTGTTTGTTTGTTTGTTGAGACGGAGTCTCGCTCAGTCACTCAGGCTGGAGTGCAGTGGCACTATTTCGCCCACTGCAACCTCCACCTCCCAGGTTCAAACAATTCTCCTGTCTCAGCCTCCCAAGTAGCTGGGACTACAGGCACACACCACCACGCCTGGCTAATTTTTTTGTATTTTTAGTAGAGGCGGGGTTTCGCCATATTGGTCAGGCTGGTCTCAAACTCCTGACCTCAAGTGATCCACCTGCTTTGGCCTCCCAAAGTGCTGGGATTACAAGCATCTAATCCTATCTGGACTGCTGTTCATGGATAATTCATTAATTTCTAAATTTTCACAATTATGTGCTGAATGACTGGAGTGGAGTCATTGAATTGTAGCTATGAGTATCTTCCACTTTCTTACATGTTGCCAAACTGTTCTCCAAAATCGTTTTACCAGTTCATATCTCCATAGGCATTTGAGGGTTCCAACTGTGCAACATCCTCACCCCCCACTCCCCATACTGACAAACTTGACTCTGTGCCCATCTGGTGGATGTGTAATTGTGTATCACAGTTCTCTTCACTTGCATCTCTCACGTGGCCAACAAGGTTGAACATCTTTCCACATTTTAGGCTATTTTAGCCATTTAAGTTTCCTCTTTTGTGAGTTGCCTGTTGATATCCTTAACCCATATTTTAAAAATTGGATTGTTAGTCAATCCATTAAATTCCCTCCACCTGGCACACCCACCGCCCTATTTCCACAACCTAACTGATTGCTACTTTTTCCTGGAAACTTGTTCTCTTTCCTCAATTCAAATTTAGAGTTGCCTCTAAATAATCACTGGTGACACTGTACCTTTCTTGTGGCATTTATAATTTCCTGTTCTGTAGTGTTTTAACTTCTTATTTTGCATATCAAACTTTTTAGTTTACAAAAGCACCTGCTCCTTCATTGTCTTATTTGAACATTTATGCAATAGCCCCACGAGATGGGTAGTATTATTATCCTCTTTTCAACAGATAAAGAAACATGGTGCAGGAGGGTCTAGCTAACCCAAGACCCCGCCCTGGCTCAGAGGCAGAGCTGGACTTGAAGCCAGGACAATTCAATTCCATGTGCAGCTCACAGCACAATCCCCTCTTATTTATCTATGCATCAACACCGCCTCCTCCAAGAGATTGCCAGTTCCTTGTCTCCCATCTACCTGTGTGTCTCCCATCCACCTGTGTGTCTCACATCCCCCCGCTCTAGTCCCACACAGTGGGGCAATCAAGATTCTGAATACAGAATTTCTTAACAAAGTATTAATACAATGATCACTTACTGCACACCTACTGGGCACCAGGGGCTTTGCATACATTAACTCTAACCTTCCCAAGAACTCTATTTAGGTGAGGACACGGAGGCTTAAGACTTAAAGTCTGGGGAGCAAGAATTGTTCAAAAAAAAAAAAAAAAAAAGAAATCAGTGACACACTCAGGCTCCCATGGCCAGTAATGGGTGGAGCTGGCCTGTAGCCTCGGAGGTGAGCACTTCCCTCTATCATCTCTGTCCCCCAGCATCCTGAAGGCAGACCCAGGCAGCTTAGAAGCTAGTGGGAGTATTCTGCTCCCATCATCAGCCCTACCCGTGTTGGACACACGTTATCTTGGCAGAACATGGTTAAGTAGCACAATCCCAGGGCCACTTTGGGACTTGAAAATGTGCTCTCCAGGACTGGGAGATTTTGTGCCATGGGGCTGCTCCCAGGCTTTCCTTCCAGGTTCAGGTAGGTACTCAGCAGTGCTAGGTTCTGCTGAGGCGCCAGGATCCAGAATGGGGCAGTGAGGCAGGTGAGAGCAGGAGGATCAAGGGGCGGAAGGAAGTGAGGAAGGAGGTGAGAGGACTCCTGGATCTCTGCTGAGAAGGTGAGGTGGGGGGCTGCACAGATCATGCTCCAAGGCCAGGAGGCAGAGGGCCCAGAGTGAGCAACTGACAGTGAACAGGGAAGGCTCTGGGGGAAGGTGCTGTCCACTGGCCACACCCATGAAAGCACATAGCCCTGTCTGGTGGGGGTGTCTGCAGAGTGGGATGGTAGCCACAGAGGTGGGCGCTGCGGACTGAGGGCAAGGATGGGGGTGGGGTTTTTGGTAAGTGTTCTTCCCCCTTCCCCCAAGAGTGAGTCTGGGGGGGCCATGTCTGCCTTTTCCCCCCAGAGCAGGGACCCTACGATTGGAGCTCTGCCCACTGCCTCCATCTGCCATTCCTATGACTCTGTGCATGTTGTCTTTCATTGTCTGTCCTTTATTTACATGACGTGTTATGCGTGTGGTATATATTTGCGATTGTACCATGTATTTCTGTGCACTGTGTCTCTACGCAATTTGTTGTTTGGGGCTATTTCGGCCATGTAGGTTTCCTCTTTTGTGAATTGCCTTTTGATATCCTTAACCTGTATTTTAAAAATTGCATTGTTAGCCCACTGAATTCCCTCCACCTGGCACACCCACCAACCTATTTCCACAACCTATCTGAATGTCACCTTTTCAGGAAAACTTGTGTCTCTTGCCCGTCGGTGTTGTTACTGTGTTGTGGCTTTATGTGTTATGTCCGTCTACCTTACATGCATGTTCTGTTGTGTCTCTGTTGTGTACAGTGTGTTCCCCCTTGTGTATGCCTACGGCTGGTGTGTACAGTACTTCTCTTTGTGGTGTGTTTGCGTCCTGTACATGCTGTAGTGTGTTCTGACCTGTGTCCGTTGTGCACTGTGTGTTGTGTATCTACATTATACTTGTGCTGTGTCTCTGTGCCGAACGCCTGTGCTGTTAGTGCAAGGTGTTGTGTGGCCCGTTTGGGCGTCCTCGGTCTGTGTCTGCGTGTGTCTGCGCCAAGGGTCCGCGCCGCCCTGCTGTGTGTCTGTGCCAGGATCCGCCGGTGCCTGCGCGCAGAGCTGTTTCCCCAACAAGTGTGCGAGCGGCCGTGTGCGCCATGCACGCTGCCTGGCGTCTCCGTGTGCGCCGCGGTGTGGCCGCTCCTCGGCGGGGGGCCGGGTCCGGGCTAGTGGCCGCGGAGGATGCGCGCCCGCGGGGAGGGCGGGGGCGGGCGGGGCTGGCGGCGCTGCGGAGCCCGGCGGCCGCAGGCTCCAATGGCGAGGCCGGCGCGGCCTCCGCTAATTACATAAGCGGGACGTCAATAATTCGCGGGAAAACGCGAAAAAGATGGCGCCCCGCGCCCGGGGGGCCCCTTCCTGAGCGCCCCGGCCCCTCCCTCCGCCGCCTCCCCCTCCTCCCCGCGGCGCCCCCGCCCCGCCCCGCCCCCGCCGAGACCCCGACCCCGGCCCCACGGGCGGACACTCGGCCGGGCAGCCGCGGGCCGAGCGCAGCCGCCTCCGCCACCGATGCGCCTGGTGGCCAGACTCCAAGTGGGACCGGCGGACACGCAGCCTCGCGGTGAGTTCTGCGCTGTTGGGCGGACTCCCCGCCACGCTCTCCCCTCTCGGCCTTCATCCCTCTCTTTTCGAAATCTCCCTGAAGTTTGGCGGCCCGAACGCCTCCGGGGGGTGAGACTCCTGCGGAGCGGGGCGCTCGGGGGTGGGGACGGGGGGGTGCAGGGTACCTACGGGGCAGAGGGGCCCACCCGGGTTCCCGAGCCCCGGGGGGCGTGGGTGACAGGTCGTTCTTTCTCGCCCCCGATCTTTAATTTTCCTGTCGGAGTGGGGGAAGGACAGACGGGCGTTTGGCATTTCGCTCACGTCCGAAGTCAGGCTGTGGCAGGGTTGGGATGGGGGAGGCTTGGCGTCCGAGCGACTGAGGAGAGGAGCGCTGAACCCGAAGGGGGTGCTTCTGCAAGCTTTTTACCCCCTCCTGAACACCCTTTTTAAAAAGCCAACGGCCGCCCTGGGAGAGGCCCCGGCGCATGAATCATCCTCGCTTCCTGCCCCCGCCCGGCCCCGCGCTCCCGGTGCCGCGGATTTGAACTGGACGCAGACGGGAACCCGCAAACAGGCATTTCTTTGCAAATGGGTTTGAATCAGCCAATCACAGCCCGCGGGGGCCCGCTCCGGGAGGACGGAGGCGGGGGCTGGGGGGGCGCCACCCGGGGGCCCCCGCCTGGCCAGGGTGGAGGCGGGTGCGGCGACCCGGCCGGCTCCCAGAGGCGCAGCGGGGGAGGAAGTGTCAGTTTGTGAACCTGCAGCGGCCCCGGCCTGGCCCCTGGCCGGGCGGGCGGGCGGGGACCTCGCAGCGCCGGGCGAGCCAGGTGGCAGGGAGAGGACAGGGGTTCAGACCTCATCCCCTGCCCGGGAGCCTGTGCGCTCTGCGCTGGAGAAAAAGGAGATGGGAGTGGGGTTGGAGAGGGTTGATGGAGGCCACGCCACCATCTGGGGAGCCGAGACCCCTGCAGTGCCCGGCTCTCCCCAGGGCCCCGCACATACTTAGCTTCACACACTCCCTGGCACAATGCCGTAGACATCATCCTGCCTAGTCTCACAGGAGTACACACACGCACCACACAGAAACAGGCACTGGACTCTCTCCCTGTGAACAGATAATCATAACACCAGGTGCCCAGCGCTATGGCCACAAGGAGGAGACCCGAGTAGGCGCGCGGGGGAAAGAGCGAGGCTGTGTGTGGCTGTAGTGGAGAGTGTGTGGAGGGACATGGAGCCAGGTGAGCCCAGCAGGGAAGGAGGGGGCGTTAGGAACGGCTTTGAGCACCAGTGAGGGCAGTGGGGAGCCGCAGAAGGTTTTTGGAAGGAAATTGGTGGCCCTGCGGAAGAGTCTGGTGGAGAGGCAGGAATGCAGGGGCGGCCTGTTTAGCACTGGGTGCTGGTAGTACCGTTCCCCACCCTAGGTGCCTACTGGAGGTGAGCACAAGGCCCAGGAAACTGTTATTGGGTGAATGAATGAATGAATGGCCCAAGCAAAAGATGAGGCCTGAACTCAGACCAGGGCAGGAGGATGGAAGCTAGAGCTGGAAAGCCAGAAATCATGGCTCTTAAAATGGGCCAGCTGTGGCAACTCGTTGCTTGGAGGAGTTTGAGATGCATGAAGGCAGTGCCACTGGCAGGGAGAGAGAAATCGATGGGTGAACTGCACGTTGAATAGGATGGTGAGAGACAGGCGTGGAGAGGCTGGCATGGGGATGGATGACTTCACTGCTTGGAGCAAAGGTGTTATCTGGGTGAAAGCATAAGTGGGTTTAAATGTCCCAGAATTGGTTTCCATTAAATCATCTCATAATTGAGAACAGAAGGGGGGATTACAAAAGACAGATGACCCAGTCTACACTAGCTACAAGCCACCCAGTTTTCCTTTCTAGGTGAGTTTTCTCTGGACAGATCTCAGGGTAGGGATGGTTGCAGGGGTTGGGGGTAAAAATAAAACCCAGCTGCTTGTCTGGAGAAGATCCTCCATCCAGAGCACGTGGAGTGTGTTTGCTTAAGGAATAAAACCCCAGCCTCCTGAGACAGGGAGTGATTCAGGCCCATTGGGTAGGGGACTTTGTTCTGTGTGGGTTGAGAGATCCATTCTCTTTAAAAGGTAGTGTGGTATGGGCCATGGCTCTGCCTTTGGCCCATCAGCCTCTTCTCCTTGCCACAGCTGTTTCCCTATCTGTAAGATGTGAATAATAATAATGTCTCCCTCATAGGATGGTCACGAGGAATCAGTGAGATAATAACCAAGTCTGGCTTATAGCACAGGGCACAGAAATGGTGGTTTCCTTCCTTCCCCGATGGGCTTTCTGAAGCAGGGAAGCAAGAAGCAAAAACCCTGTTCTTTCTCTCCCAGTGTCAGGGGAAGCTGATGGAGAATCGAGCTCTGGATCCAGGGACTCGGGACTCCTATGGTGCCACCAGCCACCTCCCCAACAAGGGGGTCCTGGCAAAGGTCAAGAACAACTTCAAAGACTTGATGTCCAAACTGACGGAGGGCCAGTATGTGCTGTGCCGGTGGACAGATGGCCTGTACTACCTCGGGAAGATCAAGAGGGTAAACCCATCCTTTCTGGCCCCTGTTCTCAGACTCAGAATCTCTCTGCTCATATTCCAGCCTGGCTGTCAGACCAGGGGGCAGGGGGATTGCTGGAGAATTCCCTTCTTGTCCCTCATGCCCAAAGCTCTTGGTGGGAGGGGCCAGAGCCTGGTCTTGCAGGCACCGTCCTTAGGGTCAACATCATCCAACCAGTTCTTTAGAAAAGTGCTCTGAGAGCCTACAAAACAGAAAAGTCAGATTCGAGAGGATCACAGAGGAGCATCTGACTTGTGCTTCTGTCCTCGACATTCTGACCAAGTTGCCATCCATTGGTCCCTGGCTGTATGACTCCAGTGACTAGGAGTACACCCTGTCCAGGAACTGCCATTCTCCTTCCCCTTCTAGCTCTGCTTTCTGGAGCATACGGAGACAAAAATGGGGGAGGAAGACTATGTTCCAGGTTGGCTTTTCCCCAGCCCTTTCTCACTTGCTCCTTCCTATCCGTGTCCCAGGTCAGCAGCTCTAAGCAAAGCTGCCTCGTGACTTTCGAAGATAATTCCAAATACTGGGTCCTATGGAAGGACATACAGCATGGTGAGTTTTCCTAACATTTCGGGTAGCCCCCAACCTCCCCAGGTCTTCTCTCCTCTGCTGCCTTCATTTCTTCCTTCTCTCCTTCCATCTCTTACTCCTGGCATCTGCCCTTGTCCATGAACCCCAAGCCCACCTGTGATGATGATCAAATCTGGTTGTATATTGACTTGGGAAGGTACTTAGGACATCAGTCATCCCCTTGAGAATTCATACCCCAGGAGGGAGGATGGGCAGGTGGGGAAGGTAGCTTAGGGAGGTGCTGGGAGGGCCAGGACTGGGCCTCAGGCCTGTGTTTGCTTCCTGGCTGCACTACAGCTCCAGCCGCTCAAAGCTCTGGGTCAGTCTGGGCTAGAAAAGGGGGCATGCCCAGGTAATCAGAATTGTCAGCTCTAGATGCAAGCACAGTGTCCCTGATTTAACACATGAATAAAACTAGTGGAAGCAGCCCTCTCCACGGGGCAAGGAGTTGGGAGGAATGGGAGAAAAACCAATAAAGCAGAGATGAGCCAGGCAGGGTGAAGATGGACATGGCTGGATGGAGCTAGACCAGATTTCAGGGCTGAAAGGAATCTGGGGTGGGTACCATCCCTGCCTTCAGAAAGCTGACATCTCTCCCTTACAAAGATGGCAAGTCAGGGCCATCTTTGCCACCATTCTCCCTTCCCATACACACAACAGACATCAGTAGCCATTGACAACACATGTACTTTCAACTTGGAGCCCCAAGCAGCTACTACCTGTCAATCAGAGTTGGCATGAGAGGAGAAACCTGTTTGCCATTTATACTCTAACAGGAGAAGAGACATGGCCCCTAGCAGGGTAAGAAGCAGGTTTTAGGGTCAGGTGGACCTTGGACCAAGTTCCAGCTTTGCCACTTACTGGCTGCATTTGCAGGAGCAAGTAATATGACCTCTCTGAGTTTTAGTTTCTTCATGTGAGAGGTGATAGTGAAAGTACTGGCTTCATTGGGTGGTTGGGAGGCTTAGGTGAGCTAATCCATGTAAAATGCTTAGCTCAGTACTATTGGTTTTAGGGAAGCTGTTACTCAAGAATTTTGTTACCAGCCAGGCACAGTGGCTCATGCCTGTAATCCCAGCACCTTGGGAGGCCAAGGTGGGTGAATCCCCTGAGGTCAGGAGTTTGAGACCAGCCTGACCAACACAGGAAAACCCTGTCTCTACTAAAAATACAGCTACCCGGGAGGCTGAGGCAGGAGAATTGCTTGAACCCGGGAGGCGGAGGTTGCAGTGAGCTGAGATCGCACCACTGCACTCCAACCTGGGCAACAGAGCGAGACTCTGTCTCAGAAAAAAAAGAATTTGTTACAGTAAGAGATGATTCCAAGAAGCCTGCCAAGAAGAGGCCGCAGAACCCAGCCAGTTAGTAAAGCTTTCAGATTGCCCCCTTCTCCAAGAAATTGTTGTGGCCAGTGCAGACCGATTCCTCTCCAACCCCTGAAATGTATTATATAAATATCCAAAGCAATGAGGATCTCCTTTCCTGGTTTACCCCCTTATTGAAAGCATAAGGAGCCAGACGGAGAAGACCATGCACCTTAGCTGACCTCCTGTGGAGGCCCACCACATACCAGGCTCCTTGGAGGTACCCACAGTGATCACCTGAAGAATGGCTTGTCTCCTAGCCAGAACTGCCCCTTCCGGGCAGAATGGTGACCCTCTGGCATCTCCTGAGATGAGAGCATAAGGCTGAGCACCACTGTAGTTATTGATCCATTGCTTCATTAAGCCAGTGAGGACTTACTGAGATGCACTGTGGGCACCACCTTCCTGGGAGCATGTTCAAGAATAAGAGGCAACGTTCCTGCCTGGCCATATATTCAACAAACATGTCTTGGAACACCTGTTACATGCCACACTTTATGAGGTCTTGGAGATACAGAGATGAAGAGGTACCATTTCTTTTTTTTTTTTTTTTGAGACAGAGTCTCGCTCTGTCACCCAGGCTGGAGTGTGGTGGCGCAATCTCGGCTTACTGTAACCTCCGCCTCCCAGGTTCAAGCAATTCTTCTGCCTCAGTCTCCCGAGTAGCTGCAACTACAGCTACGTGCCAGCACGCCTGGCTAATTGTTGTATTTTTAGTAGAGATGGGGCGTCACCGTATTGGGCAGGCTGGTCTCGAACTCGTGGCCTTGTGATCCGCCCGCCTTGGCCTCCCAAAGTGCTCGGATTACAGGCGTGAGCCACTGCGCCCGGCCGAAGAGATACCATTTCTACCCTTACAAAATTTTCAGCATGCCGGGGAAATAAGACAAACACGTATCAAAATGTATACATACAAACCTTTTACACATAAAAACATATTTATTCTTCAACCAAAATAAAATGCAAAGAAAAAAAGAGATGGAGAGGGGACCTGTAGATTAAAAGCAATTTTAAAAACATCAGTCAGTCACCACGTATGGACTTTACTTGGGGACTTTGATTCAAAAGAACAGACTTAAAATTGTTAAGGCATTTGTACTTAAGAAACAATTGGAAATGAGAACATTAACTGAATTTGTTAATGATATTAAGCAATTATGTTAACTTTTAGGTGCAGTAGAGGTGTTTTAATTATGTTTTTTAAAAAGAGAGTCTTGATCTTTCACAAATACATACTGAAATATTTATGGAAAAACTATTGGGTATCTGGGACTCAATTTAAAATAATTACAGGAAGGAGAAGTAGGTGGGAATATAGTAGAAACGAGATTGGCCATGAGTTCATAAGTGATGAGAAGATGAAGTTTCATTATAACTTCTAGGCCGGGCACAGTGGCTCACGTGTGTAACCCCAGAACTTTGAGAGGCCAAGGCAGGTGGATCACTTGAGGTCAGGAGTTTGAGACCATCCTGGCCAACATGGCAAAACCCTGTCTCTACCAAAAATGTAAAAAGTAGCTGGGCGTGGTGGCATGCACCTGCAATCTCAGCTACTCAGAAGGCTGAGGCAGGAGAACTGCTTGAACCAGGGAGGTGGAGGTTGCAGTGAGACAAGATCACGCCACTGCACTCCAGCCTGGATAACAGAGCGAGACTCCATCTCAATAAAACAAACAAATTATATTATCCCATAATAAAGTTTTAAAAAAATAATCATTTAACAAAACAAGTTAAATAAGGCAGGAGAGGCAGCATGATGTGGTCAAAAGAACAAAGGGTTTGATGTCAAACAGCCATGGGTTTAATCCCTCCCTCTCCTACTTACTAGCTAAGCAAGGGACTTAACCTGTCAGAGCCTCAATTTCCCCATCTTTAGAATGGCAATGATGACAGGCATCTCAGAGTGGTTGGGGAGATTCAGTGAGGTGGCATGTGGGGCCCAGCACTAGGCCTAGCAGACAGTAGAGGCTGGGCATCTGGAGTGTGATTATAAAACTTCCATTCCTGTGAGCTGGACCTGACCCTCGAGGGCCTCTCTTTCAGCCGGCGTTCCAGGAGAGGAGCCCAAGTGCAACATCTGCCTAGGGAAGACATCAGGGCCGCTGAATGAGATCCTCATCTGCGGGAAGTGTGGCCTGGGTGAGTGGAGTGAGCAGGGCCCTGAGAAGGCCCCAACCCGTAGGTCCCCATGCACTGGCCCCTGACGGGTACTGCTGCAGCCTGTTGGAGCCTCAGCTGGCTTCCTGTTTCTCTTGGCACTGCAGGGTGAAAGGGGGCCAGTTGCTGTAAGCGAGGGCTTGGGAAGAGATCCTGGGGAAAGCTGGGAGGGTATGATGGTGCATGTAATTTGGGGCCCAGCTAGATGGAGAGGATGGGTGGGAAAGATGGGGCTCAGGCACTGAAGTCAGACCTTCCTGTGCCCCCCCCCGCCCCACAGCTGGCCAATGCTGTCATTTAGTTCCCAGCCTGGACACTGACTTGGCCACCTTGGTGGGCATCAGCAGCCAGGCTCCCGGCAGCTGGCAGGCAGAGCTCCTAGGACTTCCCTCAGCCCTCCCAGCCCTGCCTCCTTTGGGCCAACTGGCCTTGGGCCACGGTGTCCTTGTGGGCGCTCACCGCCCCCTCCTCTGCCGTAGGTTACCACCAGCAGTGCCACATCCCCATAGCGGGCAGTGCTGACCAGCCCCTGCTTACACCTTGGTTCTGCCGACGCTGCATCTTCGCACTGGCTGTGCGGGTGAGCCTTCTATCCTCCCCAGTCCCTGCCTCTCCTGCCTCCTCCAGTGGGGCAGACCAGAGACTCCCATCACAGAGCCTGAGCTCCAAGTAGAAGGGCCACACCTGGGCTTTGGAGACAGCTAGCACCTCTGCCACTGTCCTTGGCCAGGATTTGTAGACTCCCTGAACCTCAGTTTCCTCAACTGTAAAGTGGAGATGGGTTTGGTGTCGGGAATAACAGGATCAATAAATGATGCTTTACTATTAAAAGAGAAAATCCATGTAAATACATGTTGGTAATTGTTGCCTTTGTTGCGCTTATTACTCTTAATTCTGTTATCAACGGAGTTCCTTCTGGGATAGAGGGGATGGGTTTGGAATTAATGAGAAAAAGCTCCTTGCTTTTCTGACTATATTGGAATATCTGCGGGTCCCCCAAGCCCTGGCAGCACTTCCCTCAATAGACAGCCCTGTGCTGACTCGCGTGGTCCACCCGGACCTGGTGGTTGACTGGAGCCCTCGTCTCCCCCCAGAAAGGCGGCGCGCTGAAGAAGGGCGCCATCGCCAGGACGCTGCAGGCCGTGAAGATGGTGCTGTCCTACCAGCCCGAGGAGCTCGAGTGGGACTCGCCCCACCGCACCAACCAGCAGCAATGCTACTGCTACTGCGGCGGGCCCGGAGAGTAAGGCAGGGGGTCGGGGTCCCCCGGGCGGCAGGGCAGGTCTCCAAGAATCGCCAGCGGGGACCGCCCATAGGGAGCGAGCCTGGAGTGTCAGCCAAGGCGCGGACCTTGAGGGCGGGCCCAGCGTGTTGTGTAGTGGGGGCGGGGCCTCGAGGGGCGGGCCTGGAGTGTCAGCCTCGGGGGTGGGGCCTCGGGGCGGGACTGAGGGGAGGGTGTCAGCCGCTGCGGGGGTGGGGCCTCGAGGGGTGGGCCCGGAAGATTGGACCTGAGGGCGGGACCTCGGGAAGTGAACTCTGCAGGTTAGACTTGAGGGTGGGGCCTCGGGGGGCGGGCCCGGAACGTTAGACCTTGGGGCGAAGCGTCGGGAGGCGGGCCTGGCGGGTTACGACCGCCCAAGCAGGGCCTCAGGGAGGTGGGGCAGGTTGAGAAGCACCCTGTGGAGGGGCGGGGTGGGGGAGAAGGAATAGTAAGGCCTCGGGGACAGGACATGAGGAGGCGAGGCCTCAAGGGGCGGTCCCCGAAGGGAAGGCCTCGGGGTGGGGCCCGAGGGGGCGGGACCTCAAGGGGAGAACCGAAGGCCGGCTCCGCGTGGCATCTAGCACTGTGGAGCAGGGCTAGAGGGCAGAGGTGTTTCGTTGGAGCTCTGTAGGAAACGAGGAAGTATTGAAGAGTGGTTAAGAGCCTGGGCCGGACACAGTGCGAATCCTCCCAGGACGTCCACGTCCTGGCTCTGCTTCTTACCAGCTGTGCAACCCCTTAGCCTCAGCCCTCTGAATAGTTTCCCCATCATGTGATTATGAGCAGAGCGTGAATTACATAATTCACATAGAGGTTCACATAGTGCCTGGCACTTGGTAAACACTTAAAAAAATGTGAGCTGTTACTGGTGGTAGTGGTGGTACTAATGCATGAAAGTCAAGATAACCTTTTCACCGTCAGAGTCAGTGGAACTGGCTGCTGGTGAGATATTAAGATCCTTTTCCCGCCTGGTGCGGTGGCACACGCCTGTAGTCCCAGCTTCTTAGGAGGCTGAGGTGGGAGGATCACTTGAGCCTGAGAGATGGAGGCTGCAGTGAGCCATGATCATGCCACTGTACTCCAGCCTGGGCGACAAAGCAGGACGACACTGTCTCCAAAAATAGAAAAGATTCTTTTCCCTGGAGATGTGCAATCAGGCAGGGGTAGAGGGCCGGGGGGCGGGGCATGCTATGTCGGGGCCACTGTGGAGGGAATTCTTGTCCTGGCTCTGTGGCAAGAGTCTTTGATTCCTCCTTGCCGACCTGGGCCTCTATGTAGCCATGGCAGTTGAGCTTGCTCCCTTGGGCTGAGTGCACATGGCATTGTGGAAGGAACCACAGATGTAAGAGGTAGGGTCTCTGCCCTCAGAAAGTTCAGCCGTCAGGACCCCATGAAGTCCTGAATCTCAGCCCCAAGCTCCAGCTGGGTAACTACTTTATCTCTCAAATGGGCTTAACCTTAACTTCAGGCCCATGAGCTTCCCCAAGTATTGTCAGATGGAGAAATGCTTATGGAAACCTTTCCTGCATTAATGCAGTGGTTCTCAACACCTATGGGCAGAGTTGCACAGGATGCTTGTTAAAAATGCATCCTAGAGGCTTCCCCAAAGATTGAATAGGACTGCAGTGGACCAAGGAATCTGCATTTTAACCTGGAGCTCACCTGACAAGGTGTCAATGAAGCATTGAGCATTTTGCTCTTCATATTCCATGAATAGTTGTTGGATGACCATGATAGGGCAGATACAGTTGCAGGTGAGAAAAGCCAGATGTAGTCTTGCCCTCGTGCAGCTTACAGAAACCATTATTCTCCCATGAAGTCTCCAAGGCAAACATTGCCCTGTCAGCAGTGTTTGGGAAGCAGCAAGTCCAGAAATGGTGGCTTCATTGTGTCATGGCAAGGAGAGCACAGCCTCTGAAGTTAGGGAAACCAGAATTCGAATCACCATCCTCCACTTGCCTGTGAGCTAGAGCAAGCCATTTCACCTGTGACTCATCTGTAATATGGGGACAGTGTCCCATCTTTTACCAGGTGGTGAGGTGAAATGAGAGTATATGTCTGACTCCCAGGTCTTCCCTTGGCACAGCCTAAGTGCTCAGTAACTGAATTCTCTTCCCTTTCTGCCAGTGGAGGGCAAATTTAAGTTGGGAAAGGTTGCCGAAGCTCATACCTGACTGGGGGTGTGGTCCTGGCTGACCTTGGCTCCTCTGTCTCTCCAGATGGTACCTGCGGATGCTGCAATGTTACCGGTGCAGACAGTGGTTCCACGAGGCCTGCACCCAGTGCCTCAATGAGCCCATGATGTTTGGAGACCGGTAGGTGCTAATTTGGTCCAACTGGGCCTTGGGCGTGGTGGGGAGAGGGCAGGGATGGCAGCAACAACTCCTGCAGGTTGACTGCCAGGCTCCAGACAAGAGGGGGTCTGTGACAATGTATGCCTATCTGTTTACTGGAGGCAGCTCAAGGTAGGGGATCCCCTAGCTATGCAGGGCCAGGAGGCAATAAAGAAGTATGCTGGGCCACATCCCTAGTTGCCATTGATTTGTGGAGTACCTTAGATAAATGCCTGCCTTCCCTACGACCCAGTCTCTTAAGTGTCTGGGGAAGAAGGGGTGACACAGTCTTTTCGCCAGCCCTGCCCAGGGTTGTTGCGGGAGTCACTGGGGAAATGGACGGCTTAATGTGGCTTCTAACCGATGGAGCTAAGCTAATGGAGTCATTGTAGATGTCAAACCTGATGTTATGCATCTTTTGGTTGGTGTCTCATGTCATTTGTGATTGCATGTGTGTCTGTCTCAGAGGGGAAGAGGGGGACCATGGCAGCCCAGCCTAGCTCAGCTCACTCTCTGTGAAGTTGGCCACGCTTCAGGGCAAGATTTGGGAAGGGGATTGAGGGCAGGGGTTAGAAGGAATATGGAGTATCTCTTAGTCCCTGTCCTGCCCTGTCCTTGACCCCCAGTGGCCAGCAGCCCTAGGAGTGAGAAGATTATGGGAAGGTAGGTGGGGAGTGAGGAGATCAAGGGGCTCGACTGGGGCGGGGGTGTCAGAGCCCCTCCCACCATAGGCCCCCCTCTCTACCCACCCACAGGTTTTACCTATTCTTCTGCTCCGTATGTAACCAGGGCCCAGAGTACATCGAGAGGCTGCCTCTGCGATGGTGAGAGGGTGGGGCTTAGTCCAAACCCACTGTTACTCCTCCCAGCTTCTCCCCTCCCTCCTCCCTCCTGGAACAATTCCATTTCCAGCTACTGGGTCCCAGCCCTGCCCCTGTCTGTCAGCCTGGACTCAGAAAGCTGTGACCCTGGCTGAGCAGGCTGCCACCTAACCTGGTCCTACCTCCTTGCCCCCTTGCCCAGGGTGGATGTGGTTCACCTGGCCCTGTATAATCTGGGGGTACAGAGCAAGAAGAAGTACTTTGACTTTGAGGAGATTCTGGCCTTTGTCAACCACCACTGGGAGCTCCTGCAGCTTGGCAAGGTATGCGGGGTTGTGGGATGTCAGTGGCAGGAGGCAGAGAGGTTTGCCCAGGGCCACGCAGTGCAGGACTAGGATGGAGGTCTCTGAACTCTCACGCTTGAGTTGCTGCATCCCTGAGTCCAGGCCTCTGAGCCTGTGTCCTTTAAGGGCCTTCCTAATACCAGATTTTGGCAGTGGGCAGGTTGGGGCCTCCCCAGCTCAGTGGAGGGGAGCTGAGGCCCTAGATTAAGTCTGGCTGGAACACAGCTCTCTGCTGAGTGTTTGATCCACTCCAGATTTCCTGGCTAGGATGCAACATGGAGTGGGTCTGCCCACTGCTGATCCTATGCTGAATAGTGGGTCACCAGGGGCCTGGAAGCCTCAGATCCACGGCGTGAAATTACAAACGGAGACTTTCAGAATGTCAGAGTTGGAGAGTGACTTGCCTGTGGTCAGCAGAGCTTTGAGGCTGAGCCAGAGCTGGAGCCAGGGCCTCCCTAATCACTCCCATGGGGGTGCTGTGTCTTCTTTTCCCTAATGACATCCTTAGAATTCTCTCCACCACATACATAGTGAGGCATCTTCTCTACGGACTGCCCCAAATCTTTCTTTGATGAAAGGAATTTAAAAAGAATAACCTTTATGCTTTGCAAAATATTTTATGTAATAACATATTCATTCACAGTGTTTGATAATTTTTTTAAAAAAATAGATATTATAAAACCTTAAAAGATATGTAGAGTTGGTTTTCAGTAACTTTTTCTGATTTTTTTTAATTGTACATATTCCTGGTGGAAAATCTTTGAAGTACCAAAAAGTATAAGGAAGTATACTTTTTAAAAAATCCATATCACACCACCCAGAAATCACTAGAACTAATGCATAGTTACATTTCCTTTCCGGCTGTCTTCTATGAATATCTTTTTCTGTTTCATGGTTTAAATGATACAGTATATACAATTTTAAATAATCTTTTTTTTTAGTACGCGTTATACTTTTCCATATTACTAGAATCTTCATAAACTTTTTTTTTTTTTAGATGGAGTCTCGCTCTGTCGCCCAGGCCGGAGTGCAGTGGCGCGGTCTCAGCTCACTGCAACCTCCTCCTCCTGGGTTCAAGCGATTCTCCTGCCTCAGCCTACGGAGTAGCTGGGATTATAGGTGCCCGCCACCACGCCCCGCTAATTTAATGGCTGCATTGGTTTCTACCATAGTTTACTTGTTTCCTTCCTGTTGGGCAGTTTCTTTCCCATTCGTCCACCATTAGAAACAATGCCACCGCTTTTTTTTTTTTGTATGTAAAGTTTTGTTCCTATTTCATGTTATATCTGCAGATACATAGATTCCATGATAGATTCCATGGAGTAGCATTACTGCGTCAAGGGTATGGACTTTTTAAAGCTCTCAATACAGTTAGGTCAGGAAGTATTCTCTCCATTTACAGATGGGAAGGAACTTGGAGAGGTGAAAAGGCTTATCTGAGATCCTGGAGTGAGTCAGTGGTCCTCACCTGAAGGACTCAGAAGCATCAGGAGATGGAAGGGAGGGAGTAGGGGCTTGGGCCTCCCCACCCGCTATGTGCCTGGGTCTGATGTCCTGCTGGCCTGCTCTCCCACAGCTCACCAGCACCCCAGTGACAGATCGAGGACCGCATCTCCTCAACGCTCTGAACAGTTACAAAAGCCGGTGCGTGCAGGGAGGGGAGGGAGTGTGGTGGGGCCCTCTACAGGTGAGATTTCTTCCTACCTCATAGCCTTTGCTCAGGCTATGCTCCCTGCCTCTGTGATGCTCCCCTTCTCTCTGAATCATTTCCATTCTCCAAGATCCAGGGGGTACCCCACCTCCTTTGAACAGCCACTCCAACCAGCCCGCAGCCTGCCACATTTTGGTACTGGGCTCAGCTCTGTAGGGGGGCTGCACCCCTGCTCTCTGAGGGCCCCTCCTGCTCTAGACATCTAGGCCTTGGGGGCCAGGCACTGAGGGATGGGTGCATCATCTCGGGTGGGCTACATCCTCAAGTGGAAGACATCCCTCAGCCCCTGTCTTCCCATCCAGGGTTCTCAGCACACACAGCTGGCCATGTCCCCCACCACACCACAGAGGCATGCCCAGGCTCCTGAACCTGGCACTCAAGGCCTTTTAAGACCAGGCTGTGCCCGCGTCCTCTGTCGCTGTCCCTTTGCTTTCTGTATTCTGGGTGCCAGCCATCCTGAGCCCTTGGTTTCCTACCTGGCGCTTTTACTTATGCTCTGCCCTTTGTCTAGGATGTGCCTCAGTCTTTTTTACTCATTTGTTCCATCAACAAGTATTCATTGAGTTGCCGTTGTATGTCGGGCCTGTCTGGGTGCTGAGGTCATGGTGGGGAATAAAACAAGGTCCTCATCCCTGAAACTCTTCCAGACACCTCTAGGTAGAATTACCCACTCTGTCTTCTACATTCTCATGGTTTAGGGCCCAGACAAAGCCCTGCTCTTCAGTACAAGAGGCCCCCTGCCCTCCCAATGGACAGTCCTCCACTGGGAGGGCAGGGGCCTCTTGTACTAAAGAGGGTAGGGCTGTGTCTGAGTCACTTCTGCAGCCTCAGGGGAGCCCAGCCACTGTTGCTTTCAGTCTCCTGGGGAAACTAGAGAAACAGAATGGAGTAGATTCCAGTATCTTGACCATAGGAGTTCCACTGTGAGCTGGAGGAGGGCTTCCTGCAGGAGGTGGCCTTGGGGCTGGTTGAGGCAAACAAAAGGGAGAAGAGCAGCAAGAACCACACTCGTGCAGGAGGAAGCACAGGGAGGAGGCACCAGCCGTGTTCTCAGCTGCTACCTGGAACCCCGCATCCCATGGGCTTTGAGGAAATCAGCATCTGCAGAGGCCATCCGGATTTTAGCTCTGGGTCCAAGGAGGCAGAGAGGCTTGTGTCATGCTTGACCCCACTCCCCAGGAGGATGGACTGACAGACTCCAGAGCTTCCTCCTCCTGCTGCCCACCCCCCAGGTTCCTCTGCGGCAAGGAGATCAAGAAGAAGAAGTGTATCTTCCGCCTGCGCATCCGTGTCCCACCCAACCCGCCAGGGAAGCTGCTGCCTGACAAGGGACTGCTGCCAAATGAGAACAGCGCCTCCTCTGAGCTGCGTAAGAGAGGAAAGAGCAAGCCTGGGTCAGTGCTCGGGGACCCAGGGGCCAGGGCTGCCGCCAAACTCGGTTTCTCTGCTTCCAAGCAAGCAAGGAGGACCTGCACCCAGCCAGTCCCAGCTGTAGGACCCTGAGAGGGCTAGGTAGTGGCTGAGCGGGATCCCAGATCCCAGATCCCCAACTCCTTTCACCACCACAGCCCCCTCATTGCCTCGCAGGGAGGAAAAGCCAGATCTGAGGACCCAGCCTTGCTGGATTAGGACTTGGGCAAGGAGGTGAAGGGGAAGGCAGGGTGTGTGAGGGGTCCCTCGCTCTCCTGGCTCAGCTGAGCCCCCTCATCCTGGCACTGGGGGGCAGGGCATCTGGATGCATGTGCCTGGGGAGGCACCTTTTCTTTTTCTGCCCACTATACCCTCTCCACACCCTCCCACCCCTGCTGCCCCCGAGGACTCTCCCTCCTCCCCAGGCCTCCCTGTGAAGGTGCAGCTGTGTTCAGAGCCTATCTCCCCAACTGCTGTGACCCCCGCCCCTGCGGCGCCTCCCTCTGGGCCACCCTAGGGCCCTCAGGCTCTGACGGGGCCACCTTCTCCCTCTTCTGTCTCCACAGTTTGTTGCCTCACGAATTCCAGCAGCAGAAAAGGCGAGTTTATAGAAGAAAAAGATCAAAGTTTTTGCTGGAAGATGCTATTCCCAGTGTTAGTTCCTTGTTTTCTTACTCTCCATTTTCATACACAGGGTCAGCACATATTAGGGCTTCTTGTGCCGAAAACTAAGTCCCCCCAGGCCCAGAGGACTCTCTCATGTCCCCTAAAGAAGCCAGTCCCTATTACAGCAAGGCCAGGCACTCTAAGACCCCTGCTTTATCTCCCCCCGAGTTCTCCCAGGAATCCAAAGTTGGGGGGCAAAGGCAGGTAATATTCTTGTCCCTACTGTCCAGGTAGGGACACTGAGGAAAGGGTGGGGCAGTGACTTTCCTGAGGCCACACATCAAAGTAGCAGAGCCCAGCCTGGAACCAGGGTTCCAGAGCACTTTCTTTCCTCCTTCAGTAACCCCACCACCTCCCTGAAGCCCTCCCTGTGGGCAGTAATATTAGCAATGCCTCATGTCCTAGCACTTTGCGGTTTAGAAGCATTATTTAATTTTACTGCACTTCCTGACATCTCTAAGAGTGAAGCAAGGCAGGGGTTATTGTCCCCATTTTGCAGTCGAAGTAACTGAGGTCCAGAGAGGCGAAGGTCGTACAGTCAGCTAGAGACAAAGGCAGGTCTAGAACTGGGATGACTTGGCTCCCTGGTCAGGACTTGGAATAAAGGTGATGGTCTTACCCTAGGGAGGGCCCAGCTCTCAGCGGCCCTGGCTGGATAGGAGGCAGCCTGTGTGGGAGGTAGATTTGATACTCGCTGTCTGACCCTTCCTCTCTCCTTCCTGTGTCCACAGAGTGACTTCACCTCAGCCTGGAGCACCAACCACCACCTGGCTAGCATATTTGACTTCACGCTGGATGAAATTCAAAGTTTAAAAAGGTATCAGTGAGGGACCTAGCAGAGAGGTCTGCTCTGGAGACAGGGAGGGAACCAAGCAGAAAGCCAAGCCCTCAGTTAAAAGGATCCCTGCTGTGCGGGTCTGTCTGAAGGGGCTTTTTGCAGTAGAGCTTTCAGCATAACATCCCTGTTCCCAGAGCACCACAGCCCTCCCGACTTCTCCAGCCCTCCCCACCTCGCCCCATGGTTATCCACACTCACTATGCTGTTTGATGCCTGCTCATCATTGCTCATATTGCTCCCTCTGCCTGAAATACCCTTTGCCCTGCCCTAGCCCATCTGAAAACTCAGGACCTTGCTTCTTCCAGGAAGGCTTTACTAACCCTCCCCAGGCTGCGCTGGACGCCCTCCTTTGTAGTTCCACAGCACCCCATGCTTAAGTACGTCCAAGGGAGGAACTGCATCTTCCATCATTTTATTTTCCAAATTATTAAAGGTCATTTAGTATTTTCCTGAGGACACAGAGGAGGGCTTTAGAGTCAGACCTGAGCTCCAGACCCTGCTTATCAGTACTAGCTATGTAGTTTTACCTAAATCCCTTAACCTCTCTGAACCTCCTCAGCTATTTTCCTCAAACAAGATAATGCAAATGAAAGCACTTTTGACCTGTGAAGTGTTGCATAGGTGCCTCGAATCATGCTCGAGTTACTGATACCAGTGCTTACGTCACCGCCAGGGGAGGGTGCTTCGGGAGGTTTTTTTGACTTCGTGGACTTTGAAGGGTGGCTGGGTAGGAAACAGACAGATGTGGTGGTGGGAAGCTCAGCTGTGGGAAGACGGGCCTCCACTGGGATGAAGGATGCATGTTAGGGGACCCTGCGGGCCAGGTTGGCAGGACCTTGCTGGGCCGGGCCACCGGCAGGCTCACCGTCTTGCCCCTCTCAGTGCCAGTTCAGGCCAGACCTTCTTCTCAGATGTCGACTCCACCGACGCTGCCAGCACCTCTGGCTCTGCCTCCACCAGCCTCTCCTATGACTCCAGGTGAGCTTCCTGGAGGTCTGGCCTTCACATTTTGCAAGGACCATCATTCCTCTCAGCCCCTCCACCTCCCACTTCTGTAATGTGTGGCCCATTCTATGTGTCTCAGTCTCTGGCGGGGAGTACCTGGCCTTCTGCAATTGTGAGTCTGGCTCTCGGACCCTCTGGTTCTGAGTCACGGGGCTTTAGATGGGACCTAAGTATAGGCATTCAGGCTCCCGTGGTTCCATCCCTTTGGAATGCTTCACCTGCTGCAGAAGGTTGTACACACCTCTCACTGGACGATTCCAGTTCTGGGGTTGTTGGACCAGAGTTTCTTTCACTTTTGGCCTCCGCATGCCATGAGCTTGCGTGTCTCTGCCTCTTGGACTACAGGGTTCCCTGACCTTGATTCTTGGCTGTCTGAATATGGTGCCTGTCTTCAGG
The DNA here is from genome assembly GCF_009828535.3 of Hylobates moloch. Taxonomy (NCBI): domain Eukaryota; kingdom Metazoa; phylum Chordata; class Mammalia; order Primates; family Hylobatidae; genus Hylobates; species Hylobates moloch. Next base: position 93,056,087 of record NW_026652285.1, on the reverse strand, counting down.
GGTCTCTGAGGGAAAGAGCCATTTATTTAGAAGCCTGATGGAAGATGGCATCCTGCAGGGTGGAAGATTTAGGAGTGGGGACAGAAATCCCTGGGGGCCTATCTCCAGTACAGCTGGTCTGGCAACAGCTGGTCCTCAGCAGTACGGGGAGTGGTCGAGCACAGGGCTTTCCTCTGTATTCTAGCTGCACTGTATTTTAAGATACTTGAGGCCCTTGCAAAAGTAGAATTAAAAGTATAATGCCTGGCCAGGCACGGTGGCTCACGCCTGTCATCCTAGCACTTTGGGAGGCCAAGGTGGGCAGATTACCTGAGGTCAGTAGTTCAAGAGCAGCCTGGCCAACATGGTGAAACCCCACCTCTACTAAAAATACAAAAAAATTTAGCCAGGTGACAGAGTAGGACTCCATCTCAAAAAAAAAAAAAAAAAAAAGTACAATGGTATAATGCCTGTAGAGGTCTGTCTTGGAGTCTGTGTCTCTTGACATCTGTCTAGGTGTCCTCTGCTGTTGCCTCTGTATTTTTCTTTCTTCCTGTTTGTTGGTTGGTTTGAGACAGAGTCTTACTCTGTTGCCCAGACTAGAGTGCAGTGGCATGATCTCAGCTCACTGCAACCTCCGCCTGCCAGGCTCAAGTGATTCTCATGCCTCAGCCTCCGGAGTAGCTGGGACTACAGGCGTGCACCACCATGCCTGGCCTATTTCTTCCTGTTTCTTTGGTTTCACCAGCACTTCAGGTCTTGGTTTCTGTCTCTAAGCATCTGAATCTGCCTTGTCCTGTGTGTCTGTGTGTCCATTTCTCTAACTGTGTGTGTGTGTGTGTGTGTGATGTCTGTCAGTCTCTCCATCCAGGCTCTAGGGTACAGGGTCCTCCAGTCCCTAACCCCCAGCCCTATGTGACCTATCTGGTTCCACGAGTCTGGTGAGAGGCAAGGCGGGATAAGCAGGGCCTCTGCACTGCATGGCCTCAGGAGGCTCAGAGAATGGTGCTCTTGTGCTTTTGCGGTGCCGGGATCCTAGCTCTAAGAGCATATGCTTTGGAGTTGGACGTTCTTATGTTTGAATCCTGGCTCTGCCACTCCCTACCTGGTTTTCTCCTCTGGACCCTCAGTTTCCCTCCTCGCAGGGCTCTTGTGAGGATCCGGTGAGATAATCTATGCCCAAGGCATAGATTATCTCAGAGACGACATAACAGGCACCTTTGGGAGAGCATGGGAGAAGATGCGTAAAAGGATGCTGCTCAGCGCTTTTCTCTTCCACTTTCCTGGTACTGAGGGGAGGACTCAGGGAGAGGAATTTACCGTGATTGTTCTTTCTCATTCTCATCATCTTCCTCTCCCACTCCTGATACAGATGGACAGTGGGCAGCCGAAAGAGGAAGCTGGCAGCCAAGGCATACATGCCCCTGCGGGCAAAGCGGTGGGCAGCTGAGCTGGATGGACGCTGCCCCTCGGACAGCAGTGCAGAGGGGGCTTCGGTCCCTGAGCGGCCAGACGAAGGCATTGACAGCCACACATTTGAGAGCATCAGTGAAGATGACTCATCCCTGTCCCACCTCAAGTCATCTATCACCAACTACTTTGGTGCAGCTGGGCGGTTGGCCTGTGGGGAGAAGTACCAGGTGTTGGCTCGGAGGGTCACACCTGAGGGCAAGGTTCAGTACCTGGTGGAGTGGGAAGGGACCACCCCTTACTGACTAACCCCCGGGGGTGCCAGGGGTCCTGAAAACCAAAGGAGGAGCAGCAGAAGCCATAGGCTCCCCAGCTTTCTCCAGGCTGGGGTGGGAGAAGGAAGCAGGACAGAGCTGCAAGTGCCTGGCAGAAGGCCCTGCCTGCCTGCCTGCCAGGCCAAGGCCTGCGTCTCTCTGCTGTATCAGCTCTGTTCCAGGGCCTCCTCAGGCTCGTTACCCCTGTGCCTGTGTCTCTACACACTCCACACCCTCTCGAACTCTGTTTATCTGTTCCTCTGACCTTGTGTCCCCTGCTCTGGGACCCTTCCTCCTGAGGCCCAGGTCTTTGTCCCCAGTTGTGTGCCTTGACCTCTCTCGCCCCTTTTTGGGTGTGTTCACACATTCTGTGTGTGCACAGCTGTCCCTCCACTGGATCCCCTTCACACCTGACCCGTGGGGCAGCCAGTCCTCCCAGGGACTACATAATATGCACCTTTGAGAGAGCATGGGAGAAGGTGGATAAGGGAGAGGATGCTGCTCAGTGCTTTTCTCTTCCACTTTCTTGCCACTCCCCACTGCCCTCGGAGAGAGGTGGTGGGGTGGGAGAAAGCCCCTGTGAAAGCCTGCGAGGATCTGAAGCGTGAAGGGCTGGGTCTGCCTCAGAATGCACCAGCACCAGGGCCCAGGTATTAAGGCTGAGAGTGAAGGCTGCCAGTGTCAGCTTTGGAGGTCCCAGAAGTCTTCTGTTCCCTGGCCACACCCCCTCAGTCGCCATAGTGCTGGGCCTGGCCTTGCTGGAATGGAGGTATCCTTCCAAACCTGGGGGATGGGGGTGGGGGGTGGTAGTGGTGGGAGGGAAACCATGTCGTGCTAAACCTGTTTCTGGTGCCTCCCACCCCCAGACCCACCAGACACCACACAGCAGACAATACACACCCACTCCCACAAGCTGCCATCCACATGTGTTGTACTTTCAGCTCCAGGCACACAGACAACCCCACGGCCACACCCCCACATGCCCGAGTGTACACACACACACAGCCACACAGTCCCTCTGGGCCTGCTGGCTCCTCGCTTGGCTTTCCCTTGGCCCACTTCCAGGGCCCAGGTGCTGCAACTAAATGTGAAAGCTCAGCGCCTGCTCCTTCTTTCAGCCCATCAACCAGCTTTGGTCCCATAGGGAAGCACAGGGGACTCACCCTCTTTCATATCCCTTGCCTTGCCCTGAAATGGACAATCACTTTTTGGGATAGGTTGAAATTTTTAAAGGGCCTGCATCATTCATTTCCCTCAAAGGGAAGCCCTTGCCAGTGGGGGTGAAAGAGAATTTTTGGAACCAACATTCAAATTCTGCCTCATCTGGAGGGAAACCAAAATTGGGAGGGGGAAGAGGACCCCTCATGTTTTGCTGCTTCCAGAGATATTAGAAACTGACTCACTTGATTGGAAAATGGACAAAAGTGCCTTGACGTGGAGGGTGGGCACCAGATGGGGACCAGCCTTGCCAACTGTTGCTGTGGCCTCCAGCTTGGCTGGTTTTGCGGGCCGCCAGCAGGGGAAGGCGAAGGTGGTAGTACAGCAAGAGGCACTGGCGGGGCAGCAGGCCTGCAGGAGCTGTTTTTCCATTGCTAGGCCTGACCCCTCTCTACCTGTGAGCGTTCAGGGGGTCCCTGAGATAGTTTAGATGCCCCCCCACCACATCTTAGACCTCAGCTCCCACAGTGCCTTTTAAGGGGGACCTCACCTCCTGTGCACAGCCCACCCACTTTCCTCTGCTTCCCTGGCACAGCCCAGGCATAGACGAACTGGCGTTGGATCCAGTTCTCCCTTCTCAGCCCCACAGCTGCTGCCACAGGGGCCAACTGGGGCCAGGTGGAAGGGGAGCTGAGAATCCAACCCCTAGCCCAGGGTTGCTGTGAGACCTGGGATCCAATTTGTAGCTTCCTGCCTGGCTTCAGAGAGCCCAGCAACCTCCTAGGCCTGCTTTCCAGACTTCTGAGATAGCCTGGGATGAGCAATTCTGTTACAGTACATCTGGACCTTCCCTACCTGGGCTCTGGGGAGGCTCTGGGCTTGGAGAGGGAAAAGGAGGGAGGGGGTGTCTGCACCACCTGGGAAGACAGCACAAGGCCTAACGAGGTCACCCTGACTCCCCACCCCAGCATTTCATTCATACCAGATAATAGCTGCATTACTGCCAACTGACCTTATAACCCTCTGCACCTTCAAAAAGATTCATGGTTTTTAATTGCTGCTTTTAATAACATTTGTTAAAGTTATAATTAATGTGTCTGATTTATGATTTAAAAGCTCCCTTTGAACAATCACCTGTCTTCCCTGTAGTGAATTAGCTGCTGAGTGGCAGAAGGAATTGGCTCTGGCTTTTGCTCTTGGTTTACTGGAGGCTGAGGAGGAATGGCAGGACCCTGTCCTCTGGCCACCTTGCCACTCCTACCACTACCAGCAACATTCTCAAACTTACTGCCAGAGAGAATATGGAATCTTGTGAGTACCCGACCTGTGGGGGCAAAAAACATTAGTTGAGGGCCACTGAGAGGTAAAAGACAGAAAATGAACTTAGAAATTGACAATATTATAATACTTAGGTCTGGGCATCATAAAACTTTATCAGTACATCATCACACAATTCTAGAAATATGAAATGAGTTCTAGACCTGACTCTGCTAGTTCTAACCTGTGCCACTTTAGTCAGACTCCTTTCCTTCAGTTTTATCACCCTTCAAATGGCAGTGATAATCCCAGCACATCTGCTCCCCGGGTGTTGGGAGAGACTTTCCTGTGTGTGACTGATTATTACTTCAAAATAAACCTCTAAATTTAGGTCAATTTGGGGAGGGAAAAAACAGGAGATGTAAAGGGGTAGGAAAAAGGTCATCTATAGAGAGGTAAAGGCCATGGATTCCACTGAATTCTGTGGTTTGAGGGGTAAAGTGTAGCCTGTAATCCCGAATGAAGGGCTTAGTGGTATTAATATCTGCCCTTAAACGTCTTCATTCACTATGGCTCCCACTTCTTTCTACCACTCCATCAGCTTCAACCTTTTATCTGTCCTCAGAATAAAACCACAATGGGACTTGGGGGTGGTGGTGGTTATTCTCTGTGCTATAATTAATGGAATGGAATGAAAAGTGGCACCAGGTGTCAGAAGACCTGGGTTCTAGTGCAAGGTCTGCAATAAGCAGCTATATGGACCCTCCTAAGATCAGTGGGCCTCCCAGGCTAGAGAGTGCCTGCTTTTCTGTAGTCTAGTATTTCCAAATTCACAACAAACATTTACCTTTGGAATTTAGGGACAAAGAAGTAGAATTCTCAGAAATCCCCCAAATCATAAAAGTTACTCTTAAAATACTTCATTCTAAATACTGTTTTCCTCATTATTATAGGTATCTGGAAAAACTTTGTTTGCTAAGTAGACATATTAAGCTTATTTTTACTTACAAAGAACTGTAGCATACAGAGAATATTTAAAGGACAGGAAGATGCCAGGGAACATACATTGGATAGTGTTCAAATAAATATAACATTTGAATAGCCTAGAGCAAGGTAAACAGAATATAGAATCAATCATGTCCAGAGCGTTAACTTATTTTGCTTCCAAAGTTTATTTCTCAGAACACCATAAGATTTGTATAAAGTGTGCTAGGTTGTTTATCAAATCATTTTATTTGCAAGAACTCACCATTAGCAGCTGATATGGCCAGATATACAGACATAATGGCATCACAACAACCAAAAATAGGGCTAATTAGATGGTGACCGTTTCTCTCTGCTATGCTCCTGTCTCAGTTCTTGTAGCCTTCAACTCGGTATGTTAGTATTTGATGAAGTTGGATTCTTTCAAACTAGTGATGTCTCTATAATGGTAAGTGTTAATATTCACAGAATAATTACTTCTCATTTCCTCAACTGATTTTTCTAGGGATTATGGATTCAAAAAACATACATTTCCTAAGAAATACTGGGAGGGAATTCCCACATGGAAACACTGGTCTGTGTCCTAGCCCTAGCCTCTGCAGCATCATTCTGGGATGACAGTTTGTAATAGTGACCAAAACATGTAAGTTGGAGTTAAGGCAGATCCTAGAGATCAGTGAACTCCTGCAGATCTGTGGTCTAGGACACAGACCAGTGTTTTTTTTTTTTTTTTTTTTTTTTTGGCTTGATCGGATAGCTTGTTGCTCTATTGCCAGGCTATAGTGCAGTAGCATGATCTTGGCTCACTGCAACCTCAGCCTCCTGGGTTCAAGCGATTCTCCTGCCTCAGCCTCCCGAGTAGCTGGGACTAGAGGCATGCGCCACCACACCCAGCTAATTTTTGTATTTTTAGTAGAGACGGGGTTTCACCATGTTGGTCAGGATGGTCTCGATCTTTTGACCTAATGATCCGCCTGCCTCGGCCTCCCAAAATGCTGGGATTACAGGTGTGAGCCACCGTGCCCTGGAAACAATACATTTTTAAGTGCCAGACCAACTTACCACATAGATGTTTTAAAAACTAACAACTTTATTGTCAGCTACAGCAGCTTCTCTGGATCTACGGCCTACAAAGAACTGACTGAACCTCTGAATGAAAGAGTAAGAGCATTAGGTTTAGAATCAGAGTTGGGTTCACATCCTAACTCTGCAATGTACTTTATGTGTTACATGTTCTTTGGTCTCAGGTTTCATCTGTAAAATGAGGATAACATTGCATTATAAGGATTAAATAATGTTAAGAACCTAGGACAATGCGTGGCAGAAACGGCCCTCTCCCCTCCCATTTCCTATAACAGTCAACCTTGACACCAGGGAAGAGGAAGGCCACCAAGAGCTTTCTGGTAACAGAAAACCACTCAATGAAGGCCAAAGACAGAACAATCTCCTTTGAGATTAGTCTCTCTTTAAGAATATTCAAGGAAAAAAGTTGAATTTTGCCAATTCCATAAATCAAAAGTGAGTATGTACTGTAGAGAGAGCTTTAGTTATTTAAATACTTAAAACATCAATTTGCCAAACAGGTGCAAGAGATTAAATAGATTCAGACATGCCCCTATCCTCAAGTAGCTTACAAGCTAGGAATACAAAGCTGACTGTGATGCACAAAGATGACAGGAATACCACGAAAGAAGAGATTACTGCCAACCACGGAAGCCAGGCCATATAAAGGAGCAACAACATTTCACAGGCATTCATGCAGAAGGGCATTCCAGGCAGAGGGGATGGCATGAACATAGCAATAACATCACACAGTATAGTGGAGCCATCCATTGCCCAGCGTGGGAGAGGAGATGCAGGGGATGATGACGGAAAAGGTGAGCTGAAGCAAGTTTATAAAAGCCAGAGCTAGAAGCAATACAGGCAGTCCATCTTGGGTCCCCAGTACATTTTAGGTAGGGTTTACTTTACACAGATTTGCATATATATCAGAACATGATCTGTTGTAAAAAGCAGGGACATCACCATTATCATTCTCTTTGTTCTTCTGAGGCAGTCCCTCAAAATCTCCATTGGAATCCTCTGGAATTTTCCAAAGACCCCAGCCTAAAGTCCCTACAAGATCTTTGCAAAGGACTCTCAGAGATCCTCTTCCATTTGGTATTTGGGAGCACAAAGATCCAAGTAGTACAGTAGTTATCAGCACTACAGCCTGCACTACCCACTTTCTGGACCTCTGCAGTTCAGTTTCCTGCAGTAATCTATAAAATGAAAACTGGCTCAGAGCGGTGGTTTACAAACCTTTAACAAATAAAGCTTTTTAAAAATCCCCATGCAGGCAGTCTCCAAGGCACCTATTGTCAACCCCTGGGGCTCTGTGAAGCAAACCTGAAAGACACGGGTCTGTCCGATTCCCAGGGCTGTTTCTCTGCTCAAGTGAAAAGGTTAGTTTGGTGGGCTCAGAATCTACATCTTCACTGACAAAGCACCAGAATGATCTGATGTCTGTCATTCAGGCTAGGGAAGAGCCAAGACTTACTCCCAACCCATGAGGCTGTGCCAAAGTCCTAATATTCCCTGAGTCATACACAGGCTCATGGAGCCCATTCCTAGTCCCACCTCCTCAGAATTCAGGACCAACAAAATCTTTAGCAAGGAGAAATAATCCTGCTGATCCATGAAATGCCACCATTAGCAATTTATCCTTTTGCTAAAGCACTTGCCAGTCCCCATAGGAGGAGGCATTCATCCCACACTGTTCCAGGTAAACAAGGTCATGAGGGCCACTCCTCCCCATGAGAAGCAGCAGAGCAATTACATCCTAGGCACCTGAGGCAGGCCTACTGACTCAAGAAGATGACAAGTACAAGTCTCATCCTCACTGCTTCTTCCCCTCAGTCTCTACATATAACTATCCTCGTGCCCTTGTGCCCACGTATCCCCCTTAACCATGAAGCACTCAGACAAATTACACTGTGTTTTTGCTTGGCCTGAATGGCCCAGCCTTTTCTTCCAGCTTTAGGAGCCTCAGACCTTCAGCCTCTACAGGCCATTTAGCTCCTCTGTGCTGACAGGAACATGAAATCCAGAGATGCTGGGAGGTAGAAGGCAGCCTCCTCTTCCCCAGAGTGCAGCCGACGGAGGCTGGAGGCAGCTGCTAGAAGTAGCCAGCAGCATGAACAAAAAGCTTTCCCCACTCAGTCCTCTTCCATGCCTTCCTGAAGCCACTTTAAATACTGCACATCTCCTTAATCCACAGGGAAACTGAAGACCTCTGGGATTTCAAAAGGATATACAGCCTTTGGAGAGAAAGCAAAGCCCTATGAGTGACTATGATTAGAATCAACTCATGTGATAAAACCCAAATGGCCAGCCTCAAGGGAGGCCCTCTGCAACCTGCCGCACCCCACCTGTCTAGGCCCATGGCCTATCACTCCCCAGCCTATGTGTCCCATCTGTCAATAAGTGGCCAGTTAGGCCAGATAGCTTTACAGTCTCACAGACATGGGTTCAAATTCTAACTTTGCCCCTACTAGCTGTCTGACTATGGACAAGTCACTTAGTTTTCTTTAAATGCGCCTATTTAAAAAAAAAAAAAAAAAAGGCCCTACATGACTGGGCTGCTGAGGATTAATTAACACAACGTATACAAAGCACTTACCCAGTATACCAGCTGGCACTGTATGGCACTAAATGCTAGCTACTCTTTTTATTATTATCCTATACACATCACTTCCCAAAACAATCCCCCCTCCCCCAATATCTCTGTATTCTTTTGCCCACCTAGATTCCACCTGCTCCTGCTGATCAATAAAAAGTCTATTCTTGCTTAAAAAAAAAAGCCTCTCTGTCCCTCAAGGTCCAGTTCAACCACTGACCTTTCCCAAGGGATCTTCCCTGACAATCAGGGTCTACAGGAATCTATCCTCCTCTCCTGTTTCTTTCGCCTGGCCCTTGTCACACAGTGCAAGTTCTCTTCACTTTCTAGACTGAAGAAACATAAGGACTTGGGCCTTAGTTTCCCATCTGTCAAATGAGGATTATAATCCTCTGCCTCCTTTCTGCTGAATGAGGTATTTTAAAGTTCCCGTAACATGCTTAATAAATCACAGCATATGTATACATTCACATGTTGCTTCAAATGTTATGCTTAAACATTCTGTACGTTGGGTGCCTGAGGATAATGAATTTTGTTAACTTACGTGTTTTTATAAGCAGACATACAGAATTCAAAGACATTTTTAACACATTAGTAATAAGAGCTGAGACTGATAAAGCATTTCATGTACAGATTTCACATATTAACTTCCATATGCATAACAACCCATTAGTATAATCCCCATTATACAGAAGGGGCAACTGAGGCACATAAAATATTCATATTTTCCAAGCACTATGGAACAAGTGGCAGGTGGGCAGCCAGGTTTCAAGGTAGGAGGTCCAACTCTCTTAACCCTGAAGCTGTCCCTCACCAGTTAAATTTTAATTTCTCCACAGTACTGACTCTACCAATGGTTCCTTACTCTCTCACCTCTGCTGAGGTGGTATCATGAGGGCCTCCTCTATAGCTAGTTTGAGGCCCAGAAGTAACTGTGTATTCACAGAATCTTAGTTCCCTAAGAAGTAAAGAAAAGGTTTCATCATCCATATAGGTGGTTTGCATCTGTGGCCCTACGTTAAAGTCAACCTGAGAAGGTTTAGGTGACCACATTAGGGTCATCTAAAAAGAAAGGTGCTTTTTAATACCACTATACTGGATCCCCGCCCTGGCCAAATTAAGTCAAAATCTGTGAGGTGGGGCCTAAATTGGTAGTTTGAAAAATGTGTCCAAGTGATGCTAATACATAGCAGCCAGCGATGAGAAACACTGGTTTAGACCAGTGCTTCTCAAGATTTAATGTGCACAGAAATCACCTGGGGGTCTTGTTAAACTATAATTTGATTCAGTAGGTCTGGGGTGAGAAGCAGATTCTACAGTTCTTGAAAGCTCCCAGGTGATGCCAATTCCAAAAATTCCACTTTGAATGATAAAGGTTTATACTAGAGGTTCTCAAAATGAAGGTCCGCTGACCCCTGGGGATCTCCAGGACTCTAGGGGGTCCATGGGGTCAAAACTACTTTCATAACGATATTATTTTATTATTTATCCTTTTACTATGTTGACATTTGCACTAATGGTAAAAACAACAACAACAACAAAAAAAAAACAGGCCGGGTGTGGTGGCTCACGCCTATATCCCAGCACTGTAGGAGGCCGAGGCAGGTGGATCACTTGAGTCCAGGAGCTGAAGACCAGCCTGGCCAACGTAGCAAAACTCTGTCTCTACCAAAAAATAAAGACAAAAAAATAATTAGCCGGGCATGGTGGCGGGCACCTGTAATCCCAGCTACTTGGGAGGCTGAAGCAGGAGAATCGCTTTAACCCGGGAGACAGAGGCTGTAGTGAGCTGAGATCATGCCGCTGCATTCCAGCCTGGGCAACAGAGTGAGACTGTCTCAAAAAAAAAAAAAAAAAGAAAAGAAAAAAAATAGGTAAAACTGCTGGCACTTTAGCATGAGTTGAGACAGTGACAATAACCTGTACTCGTTGTCATTATATTCTTCACTGCCACACAGTTGGATTTCTAAAAAGTCAGTTTCACTTAGCATCTCTGATAAAGTGGGCAAAATTACTACTTTCATTAAATTTCAATCCTTGTGTTCATGCCTTTTCAATATTCTGTGTGACAAAACACTTCTAGGAAGTACACATAGAGCACTTCTACTACATGCCTAAGTTCACTGCGTGTCTAATTGTTTTAGTACAAGCTAAACTTTTCTTGTTTTTTGGTGGAACATCAATTTTACTTTCAAGCCTGAGTAACCATAATTTGTCATTTCTACAAATTATAGTTACTTCAGGCTTGAGTATTAGGTAGACACTTCCTCAAATATGAATAAATTAAGCCCACCACTGAAAGACAATTTACATCATTTATGGCCAATGATAAAATTGATGTTTTCAAGCAAAACTCTGAATTTTGAAAGACCTGAATTTATCACCATGAGCTTAAAAGTGTCCCAGAACTTAAAGATGTTTCAGAGGAGATCCAGCTGTCTTATTAAGTCAGAATCTGCTAAAATGTAAAATGTCATTCTTCTAATTTTTTTTGTCTTTAGGAAATATTTCCTTAAAAATGCATTATTTATGTTAATATATAATGGTTTTTATCATTTTAAATGAAATAAAAATATTTTTTATATTCTGTTATAGTTTCTAAAACAGTAAACTTTTATATAACCCATAAACAAAGCCCTTTTGGGTCTCAATTTTTAAAAGTGTAAAAGGGTTCTGAGACCAACATTTTGAAAGCCATTGGTTTAAACTATCTTATTCTAGACCCCCATTATACAGATGGAGAATCTGAGAGTCAGAGAGGGACAGGGACTTGCCCAGAGTCACACAGAAGGTGGCTGGCTGTGCTCCAGGTCTCCAGCTTTTTTTTCAAGGTCATTCCCTTAGTCACTTGGCTGGTCCTATGGTAAAGGAGTGAGAAGAGATGCCAACCTTACCTGATGTAGATGGACAGCATGAAGTCTTTGTCTTCATGAACTATAGATGAAAACAAACAAAACCCAAAAAATGCTGCTTTAGGACCTGATCCCCAGTGCTGCCACTGCTCATTCATCTGGCCATTTAGGAGACAGCTTTCCTCTGGGGTCACCAGGCCCTGTCACTAGCTTACAAATGAACCAGGGCATCTTATGTGGGGAAACACCTCAATCAGTTATGTCTGCTAACTTTTAATTGGAACCTGGAAAAAGGCCATGGTCTCACTCACTCCCCTATCAAGACCTCCTATGGGCCGGGTGCGGTGGCTCACGCCTGTAATCCCAGCACTTTGGGAGGCCGAGGTGGGCGGATCACCTGAGGTCGGGAGTTCGAGACCAGCCTGACCAACATGGAGAAACCCCATTTCTACTAAAAATACAAAATTAGCTGGGTGTGGTGGTGCATGTCTGTAATCCCAGCTACTCAGGAGGCTGAGGCAGGAGAATCACTTGAACCCGGGAGGTGGAGGTTGCGGTGAGCTGAGATCACACCATTGCACTCCAGCCTGGACAACAAGAGTGAAACTCCGTCTCAAAAAAAAAAAAATAAATAAAGACCCCCTATGCTCACATCCTCACTCACTAACAGGATGTCAGTGGCTTCTATTTTTCCCTCCCAAAAGTACCCGGAGAAGGGAACAAAACCAAATTATGATGCTCCTAAGAAGAGCTCAGTGAACTGTCAAACCTGGCCCACCTAAGTGACCTACTGAGGAGAAAACTTTAAAATCTTTCCAAGCCTATATAAACAAGTCTAGAGTTGACCAAGGCCTCACATGTCATCTGGTCCAACGATTCCAATGCATGCATCTTGCATTTGCCTGAACATTCCTGGAGGTGGGAGGTTCATCATCTCTTGATGAAGTCCATCTAACTTAAAGGTTTTCACAAGATGCTTTTTCTTATAGTGTGCCAACATCTGCCACCTAGATTTTTCCCCAACTGGCCTCATCAAGAACCACCCCAGGACAGCCCTGCAGAAACTCCTATGTCTTCTCTGCTTGAGGTCTTCCAATGCTCATCCTACACACTGGTGCTATTTTGATCACTGACTTTCCAAGGCGAGTGCCCATGAATGAATAACTAAAAACACAGAAGACTGCAGTGAAGAAGTAAGCCTTATAGTTATGGAAACTTTTAGGTGCTGAAAACAAAGCAATGATGATCAAAAGACAGTATAAGAACACCATCAAGGGAAAGGAAAGACATTTACCCTGAGAAGATCAACAAGGGCAAATCTAGATGACCAAGGCCACTGGCCCTTCCTGTGTCACAGGACTGTGGCAAAAGAATACATCATGAGAAAGGATGGGCATATAAAGGAAATAATAGGATGAAATTCTATTCAATTTCCCAACACTGGTTCCCAGACTGGCTAAATGTGACTCATCTATACAAGTCTTTAAAAATTCAGAGACCTAGGCCCCATCCTCCGAGCGACTAATTGAACAGATTGAGGCTGGAGTTCAGGGATAGACAGCATCGCCAAATTTGGGAACTATGACTATAGACTCTGTGAGCCACTGAGGAAATGACATCACTGGGGAGAAAAAGATAGCTTTCATTATATAGCTACATTTATATGACCTTGAGAATGTATATTATGTCTCTCTTTTGAGGGCATAAGGGAGAGAGGGAAGGAGATGAGAAACATGATCATCAGGGAAAGGAAGACATAAGACAAATCCTGCACAGCTAGTGTCAGGATGCTAAAGTATTGTGATGAGGGAAATGGTGCAGACCAGGCTTCTAAAGTGAAATTGTTAATGAAATGAAAGGCAGACAATACCCAGAAGCAGCCTGTCATATATGCTAAACTCTCTATTTTCTGGAGAATCCAAAAGCATTGGAAACCGTTTTCTCTGATACCCCTAGTTGGTTTACTCGAGGATAAAATGCCCAGACTTCCTTCCTAACAGCAGGCTAATTGATTTAACCAAAGAATGTGCAAACAAGATACACTGTTCCTAAATTATGTAGTTTTTCCTTCCTTCTCTATACAGACTATTTTTGCTCTTGTTGGACGACATCCCACTGATCGATCTCCTCTGAATAAAAATCAACGCTGAAATGGACTGTTGATTACCTAAACGCCTTTGAGTTATTCTGACAATTCCTTTAATTCAGTGTTCTTTACACCAGCCAGGACCTGACCCTAGCACTCCCCACACTCCCCCGACTCCCCCTCCAATGGCGACAGCAAAACTCACAGTGAAGATGCCTTCAGTAGAATGTTCACAGAGGCAGCCAGCTCCTTATCCAGCATGGCCCTGAAGCAAAGGCACAGGGTGACAGTTAACTAGGGCAAGTCCCAGGGTCTCAAGAGAGGGGAAGTGGATGGGGTTCCAGGGAATTACCCAGGAAATCTGACTCAAGTAGACAGGCTTTTAGCATACCCCTCCCCTTACATCCTCCCTGCTCAAACCAGCACATTCCATAACTACCAGGCACCAAACCGCTGAAGATAAGCTGTTGGTAAGTCCTTCTCTGGGTTAGGAGAGAAGCAGGGAAGCACCTATGGGAAGGCAGTTTGAATAACAGGCCCAGTCTGCTTAGAGAGTGGGAGTTAACACTGAACCAAAAAGAAGAAGACCTAGGTTCCATTCCCTGTCCTGCAGTAACATGGCTGTGTGATCTTAAGTTCCTTCCTTCATTCCAGTAAGTATTCAAGCACCTACTCTGAGATAGGCACTTTCCCACCTCTCAACTTGAATCTCCTGTTGGTACAAGAGGATTGGTTTAGTTGGTGGTTTCCAACCTTTTTCACCACCAAGAACTTCTTTTATTATGCCACCTTCTGCTGTTAACTGTCAGAGATGCATCTGGTTGATGGGTGCTTTGATTTGTAGATACCCATGTGACCACACAGAGCTGATACAACTCCAAAGCAAAAGCAAAAAAAGAATAATATCCTGTGTTCATTTTGGCAAATACAAGCTCTTTTCACTTGTTATTAAAGGTTTCTACCACAGCCCTAACAGCATAGTCATCTCCTTTACAGACCTCTAAGATTTTTTCTGACTCCAGGCTGAAATCCCTTGTCAGATGTTTTTTGTTTGTGTGTGTGTTTGTTTTAGAGACAGAGTCTTGCTCTGTCACCCAGGCTGGAGTGCAGAGGCACAATCATAGCTCACTACAGCCTCGAACTCCTGGGCTCATGCAATCCTCCCACTTTAGTGTCCCAAGTAGCTAGGACTACAAGCATGCACCACCATGCCTGGCTAACCTAAAACAATTTTTTTTTAGAGATGGGGTCTCATTTTCTGGCCCAGGCTGGTCTCAAACTCTTGGCCTCAAGTGATCCGCCTAACTCAGCCTCCCAAGGTGCTGGGATTACAGGTACGAGCCACTGCGCCTGGCCCAGATCACCTTTAATATTACACTGGATTTCAATCTCAGTCTCTGATTGCTGTGCATAAAATTGGTGAACACAATAAATCGTGTCTGAACTAGTACACGTGTCATAGAAATAGCACCATCAATGCAAGGAAGAAGTGTTCCCAACCATGCAAACTGCAAGCCCTGAGTCTGGCAGGCCCTGACAAATCTTCCTCAGATCTCTTGACAGCCAAAGGTCTCCATTCCATGAAGTGCTTGGACCCTGCCAAACAAACCTTATCTGAGCCCTGCTCCCTGCTCCCTCCTTCCCTCAGCTGCTGCCAAGAGAACTGACCTACTCTCTCTTCCCTCAGGTTGAACACTGCTGAATTTAAGGGCTCCATATTAATGTGACATTACCACCACCATCATCGTTCCCTTGGAAAGTTCCAAGAGGTAAGTAAGTTCCTTACTGTGAGGAGTGACACATGGCATGAATCTGTATATGCAATTGCTGCAAGTCTTACTCAATCACCCACTGAGAAATTACATTTTAGTGGTTCTGGAGGCAGCATGCAAACACAGACAGAGTTACACCTCTAGAAAAAAAAATCCCATTGTCTCACAGGCCTTTCCCAATCTCTTTGAGAGTGTAGACTCCTTGGGGACTGATCACAGCAACCCCATCTTTGGTGAAAGATTACAGAACTGTTGAGTACTGGGTTATTCAAAAAGCTCATAGGGCTATAAAAAGAGAGTTGACTGAATGTAATTTTAAATCACAAACACATACACACGCATACACACACACACACACACACACACACACACACACACACACGACCAGCAGTGAGTCATTCATGGGAAGCCCAGGTTCTAGGAAAGCAGAAGACAGATGTGTAGAGCTACTAGATCTCTATAAACTGCAGCCATCACAGAATACTGGCTCATAGACCAGATGCATAGATCAGCTCTCACAGCATTTTTTTAAATTCTTGATTTTGTTAACAAAATATCTTTTTTTTGAGTCAGAAAAAAAAATTTCTTTTTCTGTCCCTCCGTCGACCAGGCTGGATTGTGCAGTGCTGCGATCTCGGCTCACTGAGGCCTCAACCTCTGGGGCTCAAGTGACCCTCCCACCTCAGCCTCCCAAGTAGCTGGGTCCACAAGTGCACGCACTATGCCTGGCTAAATTTTATTTATTTATCGTAGAGTTGAGGTCTTAATATGTTGCACAGGCTGGTCTCGAACTCATAGGTTTGACTGGTCCTCCCACCTAGGCCTCCCAAAGTGCTGAGATTACAGGCATGAGCTACCACACCCAGCTAACAAATTTCCCATTAGGATATTTCACAATAAAAAAATACAAAGTATCTAACATCTTGAGGAAAAAAATGAGTCCTACAACATTGGGCCTGCACTCCTATAGGGTCACATTTAGCTAGAGCTTAACAGCAGCTACTCCCTCTAGGCATGAAATTCGCTTCTCTTCAACACAGATCCCATTACTCTTTCTTCCTTCCCAACCTCTAGAAAGCAAAGGGTTGCTATCTACGATTATCCTTCATTGTTACACCCTAGTCCACTTCACTCATTTAAGTTACCTGCCTATAGGCATTTATGTTTGTAACCCTGGCCTAATCCAATTCCCTTATACATCAAACTGGAGCCCAGAGAAAGACTCGTCTCAGGCCAGATACGGAGTTGTCAACAGAGGACAATAGGACCCATGTCTGCTAACTCAACATTCAGGATCTTGACCTAAGCCCCTACAGATTTGTCTAGTTAAGAACACACCTGTCAATAAAGGGATCTAAGAACATTGCCAGGAACCAGAATTGAACTGAACCAGAACGAGAAGTAGCAGACTAAACTTTCAAGAAGACTAATGAAGAAAGAACACTACACTAGAGCTGAAAGACCTGGTCCCAGCATTGGCTCTGCGGCTAAAGGTGGGGTTCCTGCCAGCTACCATTTGTGGGGCCCTCCCCACCCGGCACCCACTTACTCTTTTTCCACAAATCCTGGAAACTAAGCCGGTTTGCTTCTCGTCTACCCAAATCATTAATTAAAAATACAAAACAGAACAGGTTGAGGTGAGAGCTCCACAGCCACATCACTAAAGACTCCACTTAAGACTTTCAGTTCAACTTGCTGGATTGAACAAATACGGCAACCTCCCACTTTTACACCAAACACTAGAAATGACAGAAAATGCTTAATACTCAGCCATGCTAGAATACTATAAGAACACTTTGTGTACCAGCAACTATGAAGAAGCACCAAAGAATAAAAGGCAGCCCTGACACATGCGTGGACATGCAGGGGTACGGCCACAGATGACAGCAACATTCCATGTCTGGAGGCAGTGGAAACCAGAGCAGGCAGGAACATGGAAGCAACCATGAAGGTGAAGACTTGAGAGTGCCACAGCAAGAGCAGGTGGAACCCTCAAATCTCCCATGGACCAAGCAGCAGTAATGGGATATCTGTCTCTAGAAAGGAGCAGAGTGTGGAAGCTTTGGCCAGAGAGGCAAAGCAGTGTCCTAGTGGCTGTTGACAGACAGGGAAAAGAGAAAGAATTGTGCCCAGAAGACTACCAGTAGCTAAGGTACCCCAGCCAGCAGTATGCCCCCACATCTACCCTCACATTGAAAACAGTGCTGCCCAATGCAAACTCCTTGCAGCTGTTCCTGCATCTCCCAACAACCATAACCAAAAAGATGAAGGGTTGTGATGAAGAATCACAAAGTATTTGAGGGAAGACAAACAACAAACAAGACTCAACAATTTACAGAAGAGGACCAATTAAAAGAATATTGAAAACCAAGATTTTAAAGTAAGTATGGTTAAGATCCACAGAAAGATAAGGCAAGGTTACCACATCCATAATAAAATAAGAGCAGATGATTATGAGACAAGAGCATTGTATTATTTTAAAACTTAGAAAGCTTAAAAATTAAAACTATAATTGCTTAAATAAAAAACTCAATAGGCAGGTTCAGTAGCAAAACAGGCACAACTGAAAAACAAGAGATGGGAGATTGGGCACAAAACTTCTCCCAGTATGCAGAATAAAGGAACAGAGATAGAAAAATATAAAAGTTCAGTCATGGAGGACAAATTCAGAAGTTTTAACTATCTATATAATAGGAGTTCCAGGAAAATGACACAGAAATAATAGAGAATATTTAACAAATGAATAGCTGAATATTAAAGATAAAGAGAAAAGCCTAAAAAACTATCACAGAGAAGCAGCATTACCTAACAAAGGAATGAGACCCCCTATTAACAGGCGACTTCTCCTCAGCAACCTTGGCTGCAAGAAGGCAACTGAGACCCTGTCTCCAAACTGACACTGAGCCATTTACCTGAACTGGCCTTTCAACCAGTTAGAAATCAGTCATGTGTTCCTTTCCTTCCAGTATCTAACCTCACAGATTACACGCCTGTAATCCCAGCTGTTCAAGAGGCCGAGGCAGGAGAATTGCTTGAACCCGGGAAGTGGAGGTTACAATGAGCTGAGATTACTCCATTGCACTCCAGCCTGGGCGACAGAGCGAGACTCTATCTCAAAACAAACAAGCAAACAAAAAAAAAACTGCTTATAAAATGTAAGACCGTGTCATTCAAGAGCAAGTAGTCTCTTGTCAACTACCAATGTAAACTCGGAAAACCTCCATTTGTTATTGAAGAACTTACTATCTATAAAAGAAATATGGTTAGAGAAAATGAGGCTGAGTAGTCCTAAGAAAACCTTTATATTTTAAGTCACTAAAATCAAGACCATGATCTTTTATACCTATTGCATTAATAATAATGGAACTGTTAATGACCATTTACCTCAGATCCTGAGATGATTTCCTGAGCTGATGTCCCCAAGTTTAGCTCAGGACCCTGCAGAGTTTAAGCTCAGTCAATGTTTGTTACATGACTAAATGATAGGGATGTGTGGCTGGTGATGAAAAGGATGATGGTAGTTATGAAAGTGATGTTGGGGTAACAAGGGAAGGATGGCCTCTGGAACCTCTTTGTCCTTCAACTCAGGTACCTCTACTCTCTCCAGATTCACTTCGAAGGTTACATTCCAAAGGTTCAATTTCACATTAATGGCTTGGACAGTTTCTTCAGACATAACAAGACTCTGAGTGCCATGCCGCAGGATCCAGGCTTTTCTTCTGGCAGCTTATCCTCCATCTTCTCCTGCTCCTTATCGGATCCTGATTCAGATTTCCCCTCAGACTCAGATTCTGTATCCATCACCTTCACCTAAATGACATCCTCTTTTTCATGTCTTCCTTCTCTTTCTTCAAGTCCTTTGTTTTATTTTGAAGGTTCTTTTGCATCTCTTCATAGGTATAAGCAATTTATTGAAACCTTTTAAAAGTCAAGCTTCAATCCAGGAAAGGATCCATATGAATTGTAGCATCAATGAAGTCTGAGGTCTAGCATCAGACAGCATTCAATTTCCTCTGCAAAGACTTCTTCTTATGGACATAGACTCTCAGTTACCACCAAAGACTGAAACTTCAGTAGCTCATTAATTTCACTTTCCCTAATATCAATGAATCTTAAACCCACCTGTTTTGCAGACACAAGTTTTTTTAACTTCTTCATTAGCTCTAGGGAAATATGCATCATTCACATATTCTCTCACAGTTTCCAGCAAGCTTAAGAGTGGCTGATTTTATATCACCCATCACCTCTTTTATCACTACCAAAGCATTGGCAATATTGTACTGTTGCCATGTTTCTTTCAGAGTAAGGCGAGGGTTTTTTTCAATACAGTCAGCAAAGTGGTCAAACATATGCTTGGTGTAATACCTCCCAAATGCTTCAGTTATACCCTGACCCAAGGGCTGAAGAAAGCTAGGGCCTTCCTGAGGGAGAAACACAATATCAATATTAGAATGAACAAAGAATAATGAATCTGGGTGATTGGGACCTCTGTCCACAGTTAGCAACACTCTGATTTCCAGATTTTTTTTGTTAAATGACTTCAGACCTGATGGATAAAAAAATTATAAAACTAATCCAAAAAGTGGCAGTGGTGATTCTGGGTGTGATCACAAGAAAACAGGAAGGCGTTTATCTCTAAAAGACAAGTGGGGGATTAGAGTCTTTGTAAAGCAGCAGTGGTTTTATTATTTTGTCACCTGAGGCACTGCTACAAAAAAATGAGCGAAATCCTGTCCTTAGCTTCCTCTAAGCTTTCTAGATTTTTGTCTTTTGCCCCAAAAGTAGGAAGGCACGCACTGCAAAAGATGGGTCATCTCCTTGGCGTTGAAGACCTGTTGAGGCACACAGCCTCTCTCCAGTTGCTTGGAATACTCCATGCCCACTCAGCATTTAAGGGTCCTTCCTACCCATCAACTTCGTATGTTGCAAAACAGCAGCGATTTTTAAAGTTCTCAAACCATCCCTTGCTCACATGATACTTATTCGGGTTGTCCTCCCCAGATGCTTCCCATTGGTTCCCTGTAGATGTATTTGGCCTGGTTGCAGATGGCCTTCCGGGTCAGATGTCGCCCTCTGTCATCTGGCCTTCCACCTAAAAGGTTAACTGGGTCTCCACCTTCACGATGTTTACATTACAGGGGAATACACAGCAGCTTGGAGCAGATGGGCGACCAACTCTCCACGCTGGTCTTTCTTGGTTTTCTGGGGGGAGTGGGGGACGAGAGAGGAAAGCAGGGTCTTGCTCTGTCGCCCAGGCTGGAGTGCTGTGGCACAATCACCGCTCACTGCAGCCTCGACCTCCCAGGCTTAGGGGAGCCTCCCGCTTCAGCCTCCCGAGTAGCTGGGATTACAGGTGCGTGCCACCACACAGCACTAATTTTTTTCCTTTTTTTTTTTTTTCTTTTTGGTAGAGACGGGTTTCTCACTATGTTGCCCAGGCTGGTCTCGAACTCCTGGGCTCCAGCGATCCTCCCGCCGCGGCCTCCCAAAGCGCTGGGAATACAGGTACGGCCACCGCGCCCAGCTGCTTCTCCTTGGTGGACTGATCAACACCAACAAGGCGGCGCACGTCTCTATTACTCACGCCTTCGTCAGGCTCCTGGAGAATACTCATCCAGTCTTCAAGAGGCACGACGGTCCGCCTCCTCTTGACAGGTGGCTGGCCCAGGATCAAGATTCCCCTCCAGGCCTCCGCTCCACCTGGGGAGGCCTCAGCTGCGGCCGTAGCCGCGGTGGCCTCCATAACGGCTGCGGTCGCCGCCTCCTAGAGCCTGGTTTTGGAGCCGCGAGGACGCCGACAAGGCTGTTTAACTTCCCGTGAGTCCCCACCTTCGCCGCTCCGCTGGCCGGGAATTTGGCAAGGCTTTGCCCTACGCGGTAAACACGTAAGCCTACTGGAAAACTGGCCTCCGCAATCCCCTGAGCAGCGCCCTAGATGACGCCAGACTGAGGGAGCTGCAACCACTGGCTACAGTTGACACGGCCCTAAAGGAGGCTTCTCGCGAGGCTTGGCAGCCCCACAGCCATTTCAGGGACAAGGAGGCTGTCATCAGCAGATCTCGCGAGGTTCAGGGAAGCGCCCCGGGAACTGGGCCGCTAGGCCAGCCCCTGCGTCGGGGGGCGCAAGATGGCAGCCCAGGCTTTGGCGCTGCTGAGGGAGGTAGCGAGGCTGGAAGCGCCGCTGGAGGAGCTACGCGCGCTTCACTCCGTGCTGCAGGCAGTGCCGCTCAACGAGCTTCGCGAGCAAGCGGCGGAGCTGCGCCTCGGCCCGCTTTTCTCCCTTCTTAATGAGAACCATAGGTGAGAGGACCTCGGGGGCTTGAGCCGAGGAAAGGGGCACCTCTAAATATGGACACGAGAGTGGTTGAGGGCAAGAACAGCGCTTTTCCCAATCATAGGGGAGGTGGAAAGTAGCCGAAATTTGCAGAGAAGGAAGGATCCTGGGTTCAGAGGCAGGAGACGGGGTTCAGGTTCAGCCTCTGAGAGTGCCCCAGGGTGTTTTCTCCCGTCGCCTGGCCTCGCTGCCTCTGAGCAGTGAGGCACTGCCTTCTCTTTCAAATAGAAATTAAAGGAGGAAAGCAAAGCTGTCCACTTACAAGGAGCATGCATTCCACATCTCTTTGTACAGGTTCTTGATTTGTTTCTCCTTCTAAAAGCATCCTATCCTGGCAATGTGGCAAGAACCATCAGCATTTTAAATTCACATGCCTTTTCATCTAGTCATTCTTGTTAAAAAAATTTAATGCAAGTATACGCGCACAAAATGTGCAGTTATTTTGTTCTTTCGAACCCGAGGCTGGAATCGCCCCAAAAGCAGCGGCAAGAGAGTTCCTACAAGGGAGTGCTTCAAACCCTCCCGACATGTGGCTGGTTGGGATGACAGAAAAAGAAGCACTGAATGCCAAGGCGATCAGTCCAAAAGCGTTTAGGGGCAAACGGCAGAGGGCTGCAGAAATTGTCAAGACCGACACCGGGAGAAAGGTGTTCCTGGGTATGTCCGCAGCGAGGGGGTCAGGGTATGGAGTTCAGATGAGAGTTTAAAGGAATTTGGCTCAGGGTTGAGGCCAGTTTCTTCCAGTGTTTTGGGCAACAACCTAGGTACCTTTATCAGGCCTGTGAATGTTCAAGACCCCTGGTTTATGGTCAAGCCTGCTAGGGAAACCTGCCGCTGGCTAGGTCAGAGAGCAATCAAGGCACTCTGATTTTCTATCAGGACACAGAAAGAAAGGGGCAACTGGAGGACCCTGCAACATTATATGCAAGAATAGAACATACCGTGTGTGGCACCAGAACACTAGAAACAATCTAAATATCCGTTAACAGAGGATTCCAAATAGCGCTATTACTCTGTAACACTATGCAGTTATTTAAGATACTGAGGTAGATGTATATATATGTATGTGGACATGGAAAGATCTCTGTGTTGTTTTTTTGTTTTGTTTTGTTTGTTTGTTTTGACACGAGTCTCGCTCTGTCGCCCAGGTTGGAGTGCAGTGGCGCGATCTCGGCTCACTGCAACCTCCGCCTCCCTGGTTCACACCATTCTCCTGCCTCAGCCTCCCGAGTACCTGGGACTACAGGCGCCCGCCACCACGCCCGGCTAATTTTTTGTATTTTCAGTAGAGACGGGGTTTCACCGTGTTAGCCAGGATGGTCTCGATCTCCTGACCTCGTGATCCACGCGCCTCGGCCTCCCAAAGTGCTGGGATTACAGGCGTGAGCCACCATACCCAGCCAATCTCTGTATTGTTGAATGAAAAAGAAAATTGCAGAGTATATGAATCTATAATTTTAACCTGTAATTTTTAAAAAGGATTACAATGTTCCCAACCCCCACAGGCATGTATAACTTGTATAACATTGCAAATATATGCAAAGTTACACCAGAAACTATTAATAGGGAAGTGGGTCTGAAAATAGTAGGACAACTTTTACTTTTGATTTTTTACACATCCATAGTGTTTGATTAAAAACACTTCGTAGGCCTGGTGCAGTGGCTCACGCCTGTAATCCCAGCACTTTGGGAGGCCGAGGCGGGTGGATCACAAGGTCAAGAGTTCGAGACCAACCTGGCCAACATAGTGAAACCCTGTCTCTACTAAAAATACAGAAATTTGCCGGGCATGGTGGCACGTGCCTGTAGTTCCAGCTACTCTGGAGGCTGAGGCAGGAGAATCTCTTGAACCTGGGAGGCAGAGGTTGCGGTGAGCCGAGATCGCTCCACTGCACTCCAGCCTGGGCAACAGAGTGAGATTCCGTCTCAAAACAAAAAAAAACAAAAAACAAAAATTAGCTGGACTTGGTGGTGCACACCTGTAGTCCCAGCTAGTTGGGAGGCTGAGGCAGGAGAATCACTTGAACCCAGGAGGCGGAGGTTGCACTGAGCCAAGATTGCACCACTGCTCTCCAGCCTGGCAACAGAGTAAGACTCCATCTCAAAATAATAATAATATAATAATAATAATAATAATAACACTGTAGATCGGGAGCAGTGGCTCACACGTGTAATCCTAACACTTTGGGAGGCTGAGGCAGGTGGATTGCTTGAGCTTTGGAGTTTGAGACCAGCTGAGCAACATGGTGAAACCCCGTCTCTACAAAACAAAACAAAAAATTAACTAGGCGTGCGTGCCTATAGTCCCAGCTACTTTGAGGGCTGAGGGGGAGGATCCCTTGAGCCCAGGAGGCAGAGGTTGCAGTGAGCCAAGATTGCACCACTGCACTCCAGCCTGGGTGACAGAGTGAGGCCCTTTTTTTTTTTTTTCTGAGACGGAGTCTCGCTCTGTTGCCCAGGCTGGAGTGCAGTGGCAGGGTCTAAGCTCACTGTAACCTCTGCCTCCCAGGTTGAAGCGGTTCTCCTGCCTCAGCCTTCTGAGTAGCTGGGACTACAGGCATGTGCCACCACCACAACGCCCAGCTAATTTTTTGTACTTTTAGTAGAGATGCAGTTTCACCATGTTGGCCAGGCTGGTGTCGAACTCCTGACCTCAAGTGATCTGCCTTGCCTGCCTCGGCCTCCCAAAGTGCTGGGATTACAGACATGAGCCACCACGCCCAGCCAAGACTGTCTAAAAAAAAAAAAAAATTTTTTTTAAAATTTTATAATTCTTACCTGGATTCTGGGGGAAAAAGGGGGGAAAAACCAGTTTGTATTTGATTATTTGATCATTTAAAAGAGTTTTGAAATGTTTGTGATCCAAAGACTTTCAAGTGACATTACTACTTGAAAAGATTACGAACCACTGAATCAACACTGGATGATTTCAGAGCGCTTTCTTGGCTCTGACCTTCTAAGATTCCTTCCTTTTCTGTAAGTGTTCTCCATTCATGATGTCTATCAGTTAACATTATTTGGGTCTGCCTATGAATTATCTCTTGTCTCCTCTTTAATTCAAGCCCTCATTTTTTCCCTCTTGCTAGGTCTGTAGTGTTAGTCCGACTTCTCATTACCTCTGAAATTCCTTTTCTAGCAAATTCCTTCCCACCCTGTAACCCCAGTGAGCATACATCTCGAGTCAGTTGGTGCTAATCTTTTCCATGGTTTCCCATTGCCTGTAGTGAGTTTTTAGAATGCCATTTGGGCCCTTTACAGTATATTTCCATCCTACTTTTCCAGCCTCACCTTTTTCCTCCACTCCACTTCTTTTCATCTGCTCCAGCTACCATGTGGCACCCTTGTTTTTCCTTAAGCCTGACTTGCACTTTCCTAACTTTACTCATACCAGCCCTTCTAACTGAAATACTTTGCTGTCTGTCCATATTCTGTCCATCCTTTTAGGCCCACTAAAGAGCCATCTCCTCCAAAATATTTTTCTTAATTATTCCAGTTGCAAATGACTGCTCCTCAGATCTGCTAAAGGACATTATTGTAATTTCTGTTAATGATAATTGACACTATTACCTGTGTTATAGTTCTCTGTATGTCTATTTCTAGTTTGTAAATTCTTTGAAGGCAGGGACCGCATTTTGTTCATGTCTGCATCCCTCTTAGGGCCCAGCACATAATGCAGTATACACCCAATTAAATATGAGACTCACAGAGTTTAGAGTGGCCACCTTGTCCAACCTCTCCTATTAGAGATGAAGAGACTTCCAAAAGTCATACCGCAAGTTGACAGCAGAGATGCAGTAGGAACTGAAGTGAGGGAGAATTTGAGGATTCAGGTCCATGGGGAAGATAGTTTGCTGAATGAAGGAGCAGTGCTTTAGGGAACAATTTTAATGGAAATTTAAAGACAGACTAATTCAGAACTGGATACATAGTAGATACCAATTGCAATTTGTGGGAATAATTCTCTGGATAGTATCTGGCAGTCTTCAGATACATTGCTGTTATGCTGGCCAAACCACATAGGTTGTTGTGTATTGGTTCACAATCTGATCTTGTAGATGTAAGTTAGAATCTTGACAGTTTTTTTTTAGAGAGTTTAAGTCCCAAGATTACTGCTTTAGAAAATGAAAATCAAACAAGACTAATTTTAAGCATTAACTCTTTGGCTCGTTGGCAAAGAAGGGTCACATAGGACCTGAAATTTGTGCACTGTGCAGTTTAACATACCACTTTTTTTTTAAACAGCTTTCAAAGGTGTAATTTATATACAATGAACTGCACTTAATAAAACGTACAAGTTGGCAAGTTTTGACATATGTATATACCCATGAAACCATCGCCACAATTAAGATAGCGAATGTATCTTTCACTCCCAGAGGCTCCCTCACACCGCTTGCTAATCTCTCTCCCTGTTTCAACCAGTCAACCACTGATCTGCTTTCTCTCACTGTAGATGAACTTGCCCTTTATTTTGGCCAGACATGGGGGGAAGGGATCATACAAATGGAGTCATACATTATGTATTCTTTTGTTTGGTTTCCTTCACATAGCATATTTATTTTGAGATTTATCTATGTGGCATGAATAAATAGTTCATTCCTTTTTATTGTTGAGTGGTAGTCCATTGTATGAATGTGCTGCAGTTTTTTATCCATTCCTCTGTTGGTGAACATTTGAGGTTTGAATTGTTTTCTGTTTGGAGATATTACAAATAACAGTGCCATGAACATTCATGTACAAGTCTTTACATAAAAATATTCTTTCTTTTCTCTTTGAGTAAATAGCTAGGAATGAAATGGCTAGATGGTATGGTAGGTGTATATTTAACTTTTTAAGCAACTGGCAAACTGTTTTCCAAAGTGGTTATAGTATTTTACATTTCTACCAGCAGTGTATGAGAGTAGATCATAGACCTAAATGTAAAACCTAAAACTACAAAACTTCTAGAAGAAAACAGGAAAAAAAAATGTTTGACTTTTAGTTAAACAGACTTCTTTAATATGACACCAAAAGCACGATCTATACAAGAACAAATCGAGCTGGGTGTGGTGGCTCATGCCTGTGGTCCCAGCTATTCAGGAGGCTGAGGTGGAGGCTACCGTGACCTGTGCTTGCTCCACTACACCAGCCTGGGTGACAGAGAGAGCCTGTCTTAAAAAAAAGAACAAAGTGATACAAAGTAGAATTAATCAAAATTAAACATTCGGTTCTTCAGGCTGGGTGGTGGCTCACGCCTGTAATCCCAGCACTTTGGGAGGCTGAGGTGGGCGGATCACGAGGTCAGGAGTTTCAGACCAGCCTGACCAACATGGTGAAACCCTGTCTCTACTGAAAATACAAAAATTGGCCAGGCGTGGTGGCTAACGCCTGTAATCCCCACACTTTGGGAGGCCAAGGTGGGCAGATGACGAGGTCAGGAGATAGAGACCATCCTGGCTAACACAGTGAAACCCCGTCTCTACTAAAAATACCAAAAATTAGCCAGGCATAATGGCAGGCACCTGTAGTCCCAGCTACTCTGGAGGCTGAGGCAGGAGAATCGCTTGAACCCAGGAGGCAGAGGTTGCAGTGAGCTGAGATCGCACCACTGCACTCCAGCCTGGGCAACAGAGCGAGACTCAGTCTCAAAAAAAAAAAAAATCGGTTCTTCGAAGGTTACATACAGTTAAGAGAATGAAAAGAAAAGTCACAAATGGAGAAAAATCTTTGTGAAGAATGTATCTGATAAAAGACTTCTATTCAGAATATGTAAGGAGCTTTGAAAACTAAATAGCAAGAAAAGAAATAACCCAATTAAATCATGGGCAAAAGATTTGAACAAGAAGTACAGATGGGGCCAGGCACAGTGGCTCACACCCGTAATCCCAGCACTTTGGGAGGCCAAGGCAGGTGGATCACCTGAGGTCAGGAGTTCGAGGCCAACCTGGCCAACCTGGTGAAACCCCCATCTCTACTAAAAATACAAAAATTAGCTGGGCTTGGTGGCAGACACCTGTAATCCCAGCTACTTGGGAGGCTGAGGCAGGAGAATCACTTGAACCCAGGAGGTGGAGGTTGCAGTGAGCTGAGATCACGCCATTGCACTCCAGCCTTGGCGACAGAGTGAGACTCCATCCCAAAAAAAAATACAGATGATAAATATGCACGTAGAAAGATATTCAACATTAATCAGGGAAATACAAATTAAAATTACAGTGAGATTCTACTGCACACTATTAGATTGGCTAAAATTTTAAAAGGCACAGAAGCAATGCAACCCACGTGTGCACCCAAAGTGTCTGTGAAGGGATGAATGGATAAACAAAATGGGGTATATACATATGATGGGATATTGTACATCTTGCCTTAGAAAGGAAATTCTGACAGATGAACTTTGAAGACATTGTACTA
Source organism: Hylobates moloch (assembly GCF_009828535.3). Taxonomy (NCBI): domain Eukaryota; kingdom Metazoa; phylum Chordata; class Mammalia; order Primates; family Hylobatidae; genus Hylobates; species Hylobates moloch. The sequence continues at coordinate 93,027,896 of NW_026652285.1, read as the reverse complement.
AATGAAATAAACCAGACACAAAAGGACAAATGTTGTATGCTTTTACTTACATACCTAGAGTAGTCAAATCTAGAGAGACAGAAAGTGGAATGGTGGTTGCCAGGAGCTTGGGGAGGGGAGAATAGGGAGTGTTCAATGGATGCAGAGCTTCTGGTTGGGAAGATGAAAACGTTCTGGAGATGGACAATGGTGATAGCTGGAAAACAAAGTGAATGTTCTTACTCCCACAGAACTGTGCATTTAAGAATGGTTAAAATGGTAAATTTTACCTGTAATCACATTTTTTTTAAAAGGAAAAGAAAACCATACCTATAAGTATCTTCATTCCTCCTCTTCCCCTTTCCTGCAGCCTCTGGCAACCAGGAATCTACTTTCTTTTTTTTTTTTTTTTTTTTGGAGACAGAGTTTCGTTCTTGTCACCTAGGCTGGAGTGCGATGGTGCTATCTCGACTCGCTGCAACTGCCGCCTCCTGGGTTCAAGCGATTCTCCTGCCTCAGCCTCCTGAAGTAGATGGGATTACAGGCGCCCACTACCACACCCACCTATTTTTTTTTGTATTTTTAGTTGAGATGGGGTTTCACCATGTTGGCCAGTCTGGTCTTGAACTCCTGACCTCAGGTGACCCACCTGCTGCGGCCTCCCAAAGTGCTGGGATTATAGGCGTGAGTCACCGAGCCTAGCGGAATCTACTTTCTATATGGATTTGTCTATTCTGGACATTTCATATAAATAGAATCATTCTGAAAAAGAAGCCTTTTTTGTCTGGCTTATTTCACTTAGCATAATATTTTAAAGGTTTATTAATGTTGTGAAATGTATCATTACTTCATTGCTTTTTATGGCTGAATAATATTCATTATATGCACATAACACATGTTTATCCTTTCATCACTTGGTGGACATTTGGATTGTTTCCATTGCTGTGAACATTTGTGTACAAGTTTTGTGAAAATAGCATGTTTTCAATTATCTTGGGTTTAAAAACATTCTTAATACTACCTTAGGTTCAATTATACAAAGTGGAATTCCTGAATTAAAAGAGCATGTTCATTTTTAAGGCTTTTCATTTGTATCACATAGTTACCTACCCAAAAGGTTGTACCAGTTGAATTGTATACTACTACTAACAATATATTAGCCCGTTTATTTGTAGTGTCTATTAAGAGACAAGAAAATTGTTCTGAAAACATCTTCTGTATCTACCACTGGTAGTCATCAGTTTCTCTTACATAGTTCTTCCCTCTTCTCTATCCTCACTGCTGCTCCCCTGGTTTACTCCTTCATCACCTCTCACCATTTACGGCCTTGTAATTGAAAATTCTTCCCCTAACACTGGTGCAGAGTGATTTCTATAAGTCAGATCTCATCATTTTACTTCTTTGTTTAAGACCACTTATGGCCTGCCATTGATTTTCTGGAAAAAGTCTAAATTCCAAGCATGACATAAAATGCCTGTTAGAATCTGGCTTCTGTGCATCTTTTCAGTTTCAGTTCTTGTCCTTCACCTCACCCTTTTACCTTCTCACCACCTCCCATTCTGACCCCAATCATACCAAACTACTTGTTCCTTGAAAGTATAACACTATGTCTTATTCCTCTCTGCCTTTTCATGTGCTGCTACTCCCTCTATCTAGAACACTTTTCTTCTGGGTAACTCCTACTTTTTCTTAAAATTTAGTTTAGATGTTACCCTTCTGGGAAGCCTTCCCTGTACCCTCTGTTCTTTTTTAAGCTCCTATAGTTTCTAGTCTTAGCCTATAGCGTTTATTTATCTGGATTACAGTTGCCTTTTTTTTTTCTATATCTTTCATTGGATTGAGCTCCTTAAGACTAGAGAATATATTGGGCCAGGCATGGTGTCTCACACCTGTAATCCCAGCACTTTGGGAGGCTAAGGTGGGAGAATCACAAGGTCAGGAGATCGAGACCATCATGGCTAACACAGTGAAACCCCCGTCTCTGCTAAAAATACAAAAAGTTAGCCGGGTGTGGTGGCATGCACCTGTAGTCCCAGCTACTCGGGAGGCTGAGGCAGGAGAATTGTTTGAACCCAGGAGGGGGAGGTTGCAGTGAGCAGAGATCGTGCCACTGTACTCCAGCCTGGGCAACAGAGCGAGACTCTGTCTCAAAAAAAAAAAAAAAAAAAGAAAGCCAGGTGTGGTGGCTCAAGCCTGTAATCCCAGCATTTTGGGAGGCCGAGGCAGGTGGATCACCTGAGGTCAGGAGTTCGAGACCAGCCTGGCCAACATAGTGAAACCTCGTCTCTAAAAATACAAAAATTATCCCAGCATGGTGACGGACCCCTATAATCCCAGCTACTGGGGAGGCTGAGGCAGGAGAATTGCTTGAACCTGGGAGGTGGAGGTTGCAGTGAGCCGAGATCGGGCCATTGCACTTCAGCCTGGGCGACAGAGCAAGACTCCACCTCAAAAAAAAAAAAAAAAAGACTATATATCTTATTCTTCTCTGTAGCCCCAGCACAGGCAATGCGCGTAATAGGTACTTAGCAAATGTTTAATAGGTGAGTGAAAGCTATTGTTTCAAAAAGAAGTCTGTGTGGAGGAGATGCTGACGCAAGCTTCAACTATTATTAGGTTGTTACTTCCTACCTGGGCAGGATATGAACTAATAAGATTTATGATGTCTCCTTCAGGGAAAAGACTAATTTGTGTGTATCCATTCTGGAGAGATTGCTCCAAGCTATGGAACCAGTTCACGTGGCCCGGAACCTCAGGGTTGACCTGCAGAGGGGACTAATTCACCCTGATGATTCTGTAAAAATCCTCACTCTTTCACAGGTATGAAATTTTACTAGGAACCAACATTGACCACCTGCTCTGGGCCAGGTTCTGTACTGGGACAGAAAGATGAAGAAAGCACAGTATCTCTCTCCTTCCCTCTTCCTTCTCCCCTCTCCTCTGCTCCCTCTTTCCCCCTGGGAAATGTGTGGTCTATTCCAATGTGCATAGCTAACTGTAACCTGGGAAATACAAGCTAAAGAAAGAAGTTCCAGTAAGTACCATCTAAATCATTCATTAATCGGATACTGACTGAGTTCCTTTTACATGCCAGGCATTGTGCTATATGCTGTTAGAGTTACCAAGATAAACAAAACCGATTACTTTCCTTCAAGGAGCTCCTAGTGTAAAGAAAAAGATTCCTATGTGTTCAAATAGTCTCTGCCATTTTAGATTCTGTTACATTGGATGAACCAAATGCTGTTGTAAAGGTTACTAAACCAACAATTAAGACAGTAACTCTTATCATCCTGGTAACCAAAGCATCCTGCTATTTGAGTGAAGAGCTGCTGCTAAGGATTATCTTATTGAAATGTTAGGAGCTAAACAGTTACTCAGTAGATACTGAACTACTGTTTTTCCTTTTCTGTGTTTATTCAGCAAAAAAGGGTGCCAGGCACGGTGGCTCATGCCCGTAATCCCAGCACTTTGGGAAGCCAAGGCGGGCGGATCACCTGAGGTCAGGAGTTCAAGACCAGCCTGGCCAACATGGTGAAGCCCTGTCTCTATACAAATACAGAAATTAGCCAGGCATGATGGCAAGTGCCTGTAATCCCAGCTACTCGGGAGGCTGAGGTGGGAGAATAGTTTGAACCCAGGAGGCAGAGGTTGTAGTGAGCCGAGATCACGCCACTGCACTCCAGCCTGGGTGAAAGGGCGAGACTCCGTCTCAAAAGAAAAAAAAAAAAAAAGTGGGGGGAAGGGAGGAAGATATCAGTTTATTCACTGGCCATTTATATGCCAGACACTGTAGCAGGTACTTTGCCTATTCAGTGTCGTTTAATCTTCATAACTATCCTGGAATTAAATATTGTGTTCCCATTTTACGGATAAGAAATGGGGCTAAAATTTGTGCAAGGTCAGTGTAGCTAAACATAGAGCTGGGTTTGTATTGTTTTCACTCACTGAGTTATCTTATTTCTTTACCCACTTTCTTTTTTCTTTGCTTTCAAAGATGTGACTATACCATATGTGTGTTTGACTGAATGAATTTAGGTCATTTTGATTTTTTAATGACTTGATATATAGCTGTGATCACTAACTCCTAAAATAACTGTGCACTAAGGAAATTGGACCATCATGTGTTTACCATATGTTGCCCTACTTTAGAAGAGTGTTTCTGATTGTTTTTCTTTCAGATTGGAAGAATTATTGAAAATTCTGATGCTGTTACTGAGATTCTAAATAATGCTGAATTACTAAGACAAATTGTTTATTGCATTGGTGGAGAGAATCTATCTGTAGCAAAAGCGGTGAGTCTACTAGAATCGTTGACTTAAATGTGCAGAGACATCGGCGTCCCAAAAGATAAAGAAAGGCCTTCTGAATTGAGAGGTGAAGGTTTAGAATGGATGATTTGTGTAATGGAATTTACAACTTCATATGGATTGTGTAAAATAAATGGTTGTCAAGTAAATACTAGTAAACCCCTTTCACTTTCTAGGATATACATATCTACAGTATCCATCATAATTCTATGGGGGATACCTTGCGTCTTTTCCAATTATAAATAATAGCTAAAACATAGTGAATGCTCATTGGGCAAGGTGCATTCCGTGCACTATTTTCACATCACTCTTATGACGTAGATAATAATCTGTATTTTGGGGATGTAAGAGATATTTTCTTTCTTTATAAGGCCATCAAATCCCTGTCAAGAATATCACTAACCCAAGCTGGACTGGAGGCTTTATTTGAAAGCAATCTGCTGGATGATTTGAAAAGTGTAATGAAAACAAATGACATTGTTCGATACAGGGTGTATGAGGTAAGATAAAAAGCACACTTTCTCATGCTTACAAAGCAGAATGCAGTTTGGCTTATGCTGAAGAGCAAGATGGCTCATTAAGTATATAATCTATGTTTGGCCCTACAGTAGGTGCTGGGAATATAAGGATGCATTCCCAGCCTAGTATGTGAGACAGTCATAAAAAATACTTACAGCCCAGCTCTATGGGAGGCAAGGGCAGGAGGACCCCTTGAGGCCAGGAGTCTCAGACCAGCCTGGGCAACATAGCGAGACCCCATCTCTACAAAGATTTTAAAAATTAGCTGTGCATGGTGGTATGTGCATGGCGTCCCAGCTACTCAGGAGGTTGAAGTGGGAGGATCAACTGAGCCCAGAAAGTTGAAGCAGCAGTGAGCTGTGGTTGCACTACTGCACTCCAGCCTGGGCAACAGAGCAAGACCCTTTCTACATATATATATATTTACAGTGCAGTATAATTACTATGATAGAGAAGATATTGAAACCAGACTTGAAAAAATTTGTAGTAGTAATAAGAAGAAATGGCCCTTATTTGTACCAGCTTTGTACTAAGCACTATGCTAAAATACTCACATATATTATCTTCAATTCTTACAGTAAACTTAGTATGTTGTTATCATTAACCTCATATTGATGGAGCAATTGATCCAAGACCACACACTTAATAGGGTGCATATTTGAAATAGAATCCTCTATAGTCTAATTCCCTCTTCAGAACACTTTCTTACTTTGCATGTCATGATACCGTACTATGCTGCTCTTCCTTTTGCCTCTCAGTTTCTTCTCAGCCTCCTGGCTCTTTATCCTCCATTGAATCTTTAATTGTTGGAGTTCATGAAAACAGAGTTCCAAGCCCTGCTTTCACTGTACTCTGCTCATTCCTAGGCAGTTTTACTCATCTTATGATTTCACTTCCCATCTGTGATGATGCCTCTCAGATGTAAACTTCCAACTGAGACCTTTCTTCTGAGCTCAAACCTTCATGCTCAACCGCGTACTCACTCTTGGCCCCTTGGGTGTATTCTAGGCCACTCAAACTCATGCTGAAATCAAATTCCTGATCTTCCTTATCCACCCTATCCCCCTAATAAAAAACAAGAGCAACAAACTGGCCCTGTCTCACAGTCTGCTTAGTTGGGTATTAGATCTTGGCTCATTCTGAGGCCTGTTTTCCCTGCCACATATCCATTCAGTCATCATATTGTGTTGATTTTATTTAAACCCCTGCATTTCTCTTCATTATTACAGCTTCTACCACCCTAGACTAACTTACTGGTGTCACTCACCTGGACTACTATATTTGCATCCAAACTGGTCTCCACTCATCCATCTTTATCATCCCTAGTCTATCTTCACATGCAGTCAGAATGGTTTTTTAAAAGTCCAAGTCTGATTGTGTCATTTCTCTGCTTAAAACCCTTCAGTGTCTTCCTATATCTGTCAGTAAGACCTCAGAACATAACTTGCTGAATGAGTAGGTGAATGACTGACTGATGGACTGACAGGATGCCTGAATGAGTGAATGGTTTAATAATCCGTTTGTTGTGGTTGATTCAGGCTTTTCTACCCTGATTGATGATTGCTTGGGCGGGAAAGTGCTGATACACCCAGATATAATGGAACATTTCTGTGCCAAGGTGGCTGGGCATGGTGGTTCATGCCTGTAATCTCAACAATTCAGGAGGCCAGGGCAGGCAGATCACTTGAGGCGGGGAGTTCAAGACAAGCCTGGCCAACATGGCAAAACCCCATCGCTACTGAAAATACAAAAAAATTAGCCAGGTGTGGTGGTGCGTGCCTGTAATCCCAGCTACTCGGGAGGCTGAGGCACGAGAATCGCTTAAACCCAAGAGGCGGAGGTTGCAGTGAGCTGAGATCACACCACTGCACTCCAGCCTAGGTGACAGAGTGAGACTCTGTCTCAAAAATAATAATCTGTGCCAAAGTAATTTCTTACATGTTCACTGAAGTTTTTCTACTTAAAGAGACAAATAATGGATTTTTAAAAACTCATTTATAAAAAGTACCTAGTCCTACGTTTAACTTAAAATGAGATCTATCAGGCATAGGGCTGTTTTGACCTTTTTCTTTTTTTCTTTTTTTTTTTTTTATTTCAGCTAATTGTAGAGATTTCTTCTGTGTCGCCAGAATCTTTAAACTACTGTACCACAAGTGGATTGGTAACCCAGCTCCTGAGAGAGCTGACTGGTGAGGATGTGTTGGTCAGGTGTGTTGACTGAGTTCTTAAAGTGAAATGTCCTCTTTTGAAGGGCTGGGGAACAACCGTGGGACATCTGTGATTTTCTCTATTAGAGACTTTGCCCAGGTTGCAATCTCATGACTGATGTGTGTCCTGAAGGAGGGACCTTTAGAAAATTGCTCAAGGTACATCGTGACAACATACTGGAACTTGGCAAAGTCCCACATGACAATTCAGCTACTTTCAAGTGACTCTGTTCCCTGTCCCTAGGCCTGTGTGCTCTTAAAAAGTTGCAATCACATGGTAACTGCCATTTTGAATTACTAATATTTCATCATATGCATTTATTTTGGCATTGTTAAATAGCAACACTGTGGCATGATAGAAGAAACATGCACTAGGCCGGGTGCAATGGCTCACGCCTATAATCCCAGCAATTTGGGAGGCCGAGGCGGGCGAATCATGAGGTCAGGAGTTCAAGACCAGCCTGGCCAACATAGTGAAACCCTGTCCCTACTAAAAATGCAAAAATTAGCCGGGCATGGTGGCGGGTGCCCGTAATCCCAGCTACTGGGAAGGCTGAGAGAAGAGAATTGCTTAAACCCAGGAGGTAAAGATTGCAGGGAGCCAAGATCGTGCCATTGCACTCCAGCCTGGGCAACAAGAGCAAAACTCCATCTCAAAAAAAATAAAAAGATATTGTTAAGAATTAAGCTAATTGACCATAGTACAATGGCTGACACAGGTTCTCAAAGAAATGTTAATTCCAGTCTCTTCCACCCCCTATTCCCTAAATCCCCTTTAATATCTGCCAAGTGTTCCTTTGTTGATATTCCACAGTTTACTAATACCTCCTCACTGTTGTACAGTTGATTTGCTTCAAGTATTTTGCTGTTATGATAGCATTATAGTTATCTTTGTGTATATAGGTTTTGATTTTTCTTATCTTAAATGATTTTCTGATTGTCCTGTGTTCTTTAAACATGGCTGAATTTATTAAACCCATATGAGTAAATCAGTCACTAGTTACATTGCTTCAGTGCATTTGAGTGTCTCAACCTAATGAGACAATTTTGTTAATTATTTTTTAGCATTGTATCAAATTTTGTGACATAGAAAAAAAACCTGTAAATGATCAGTCAGAACACTTTAGGATCAACTACCAACTAAATAAATTTTTTAGTTATTTTCTTTGATCAGGTTGGATATGAGATGATACCAAAGAATTATTGTTAATTTCTTAATATGTGGCAGTGGCATTATAATTGTGTGAGGAAACGTGTTTTGTAGAGATGCATACTAAAGTATGCAGGGGTAAATGGCAGGGTGACTAGGATTTGCTTTAAAATAGTTCAGCAAAAAGTAGGGAAAAGAGATGAAATAAGTAAAGCAAAATCTTCATAACCATAAAATCAGGTTATGTGTATATGGGGGCTTATTGTATTCTCATTACTTTTGTATATGATATTTCAAAATAAAACGCAAATTTAGAAAATATTTTAGGAAGCAGCTAGGTTATAGTGGAAACAATAATGGACTTCAAATCAGAAAGTCAAGATTTAAATCTAAACTCTGCCTGTAATAACAATGTGATTACAGATAAGTCACTGCAACTTTCCAGGCCTTAGGGCTTCATGTGAAAAGAGGAGCCAAGATTATTGACCTTTCAAATGTGATGGGAAGAATTAAATAAGATAACCTATATGAGAGCAATTTATAAACTATGCAAATCCTGTGCAAAATCTCCTTGTTTTTGTCCTTCTGACATTTTAGAGCCACGTGTATAGAAATGGTGACATCACTGGCATATACTCATCATGGACGACAGTATCTTGCTCAAGAAGGAGTAATTGACCAAATTTCTAATATAATTGTTGGGGCAGATTCAGACCCTTTCTCTAGCTTCTATCTGCCAGGTAAGAAACTGATGCCTATGGAAATGATGGTGCATGTTTTATTTCTGAGTTTTCTCTGACAGCAGGGGGTTGGGGTTGGGAGTGGACAGGGATTGTTTACCTTTAGAGCTGATTTCCTTAACAAGCTGATTTTGTTTAGAAGATATCTAGAGCCACCAAATTCAAATTCAACAGCACATTAGAAGGGTCATCCACCCTGATGAAGTGGGATTTATCCTATGGATGCAGGGAGGGTTCAGGATACACAACTCAATAAATAAGATATACTATGTTAACAGAATAAAGACAGAAACCAAGTAATGCGGGAAAAGCATTTGACAAATTTGAGCTTTTTTATGATAAAAACTCTTAAATTAAGTATAAAAGGAATCTATCTCAACACAATAAAGGCCATGTATGACAAACCCACAGCTAACATACTCAGTGGTGAAAAGTTGAAAGCATTCTTCTAAGATCAGGAACAAGGCCGGGCGCAGTGGCTCATGCTTGTAATCCCAACACTCTGGGAGGCCAAGGCAGGCGGATCACGAGGTCAGAAGATCGAGACCATCCTGGCTAACACAGTGAAACCCTGTCTCTACTAAAAATACAAAAAATTAGCCAGGCATGGTGGTGGGTGCCGGTAGTCCCAGCTACTCAGGAGGCTGAGGCAGGAGAATCCCTTGAACCTGGGAGGTGGAGATTGCAGTGAGCCAAGATTGTGCCACTGCACTCCAGCCTGGGCGACAGAGTGAGACTCAGTCTCAAAAAAGAAAAAAAAAAAAAAAAAAAATCAGGACAAGGATGCCCACAATTACCACTGCTATTCAACAAAGTACAAGACGTTATAGCCAGAGCAATTAGGCAAGATAAGTAAATAAAAGGCATCCAAATCTGAAAGAAAAGTGAAAATTTCCCTGTTTGCCAATGATATAATGTTTTATTAATATATAGCATAAAGATTCCACCAAAAAACTGTTAGAATGAATAAATAAAGCTGCAGGATACAAAATCAGTGCATAAAAATCCATAGCATTTCTATACACTAACAGTGAACTCGGAAAAAGTAATCAAAGATACATTCCCATTTACTATAGCATTCAAAAAAATTAAATATTTATGAATAAATTTAAGGAGGTGAAAGATCTGTACACTGAGAACTATAAAAACTGATGAAGGAAATTGAAGAAGACACAAATAAATGGAAAGGTATCCTATGTTCACGGATTGGAAGAATTAATATTATTAAAATGTTCGTGCTGCCCAAAGCACTATATAGATTCAGTGCATTCCCTCCAAAATTCTTAAATTTAATGACATTTTTCACGAAAGCAGAAAAAAAAATTTTTAAATATACATATTTCAGAATACATTGTTCACAATAAAGGATATGATTTTTTAATTTGTCAGTTAAAAGTTAATTTTTTAAAAAAGATACCTATAGCCTCTTACTGAGGTGGAATCTGTTGCCCTTGGAACTATGTACTGTTGACTTTGGTTTTCTGGAAACATCAGTGCTATTTAGAACATTAGGATATTTTTCTTTAGAATATCAACAAAAACATAAATAAAAATACTAGTAATGACATTTACAGTATGTTTCACAGATTAATCATGCCTCTGCGTGGGAATCTTTATCTATTGTAGGATCTACTCTTGGCATTCTATTCTGGGTCTTGGTTGATTAGTCTTTCTTGAACACTTCCAGAAATTGGAGATGGATGCCTGCCTTAGGTAGCCTAGCTTATTTTATTAATGAACATATCCATTTAAAAATTTCTTCCTGGTAATGAGTCCAAACTTGCCTTCCTGTAATTTGTATCCACTGGTCCTTTTTCTTTGTTCTCACTCTTGCATATGCCAGTACTTCAATAGCTAGTCCCAGCTCCATTGACGCCCTCTCTCAGGATCACACATCACAGGTCCTTCAGAATCTCCTAATGGTCTCTCTGATCTCCAGGCAACACACTACTCTTAACCATTCTACGCTTTCTGGCCTGCAGTTCATTTCTGTTCCTGTGAAGTCATAGGGCCCACAATTCATGCTCTCTTGTTCCTCTATTAAAATGTATTTTTGTCAATCTCTTTAGGATTTGTGAAGTTTTTTGGAAACCTGGCTGTCATGGACAGTCCTCAACAGATCTGTGAGCGTTATCCTATCTTTGTGGAAAAAGTCTTTGAAATGATAGAAAGTCAGGACCCCACTATGATTGGTGTAGCTGTAGACACAGTTGGAATCTTGGGATCCAACGTTGAAGGAAAACAGGTTTTACAGAAAACAGGTTGGTATGACTTGGCCCTGTTCAGGGATATCTTAATTTTTGACAGGGATTCAATATGTAAGTTCATTTGCTGGTGGGTTAACTACATTGTAGAAACTATTTTATGGGTGGCAGTCTTGTTAACCATGATCTTGGACTCATGTCTGAAAATCTAATAATTACTACGGAAAACCTTTTTTTTTTTTTTTTTTTTTTTGACTTTTCACTCTTTAGGTTTCTACCAATCGATTTCAACCAAACATTGTTTCCTGTTTCCCCTCTATGATGTCTTCTTTGACTAGATTTCATGGTACAAAGACCACGGGATAGAGTCAGAAAGGTCTGGATTCATGTCCTTGGGTTTTCTATTCCTTTTTGTTTTTTTGTTTTTTTTTAAGAGATTGAGAGTGTCTCTCTGTTACCCAGGCTGGCCTCAAACTCCCAGGCCCAAGCAATCCTCCTGCCTCATCCTGTTGATTGGCTGGGTCTACAGGTCCACACCATTGTATCTACCCCTGACTTCGCTTTTTGAACTTCATTTACTCACTTCGCTTTTCTAGGCCTTATTTTCTTCGTTTATAAAAATGGCATAACAACTACTTCTCAGGGTTGTTGTGAATATTTATGAAATTTTGAGAAAGGAAAATAAAAGTTTGTTATAAGATTTCATGTTAAGAGATACTTTTGGCATGTTAAGAGATACAGTGGCTCATGCCTGTAATCCAGCACTTTGGGAGGCTAAGGTGGGTGGATTGCCTGAGCTCAGGAGTTCAAGACTAGGCTGGGCAACATGGCAAAATCCTACTCAAGAATACAAAAATTAATCAGGCATGGTACTGCGCAACTGTAGTCCCAGCTACTTGAGAGGCTGAGGAAGGAGAATCGCTTGAACCTGGCAGGTGGAGGTTGCAGTGAGCTGAGATCGTGCCACTACACTCCAGCCTGGGTGACAGAGTGAAATTCTATCTCAAAAAAAAAAAAAAAGAGGCCAGGCTTGGTGGCTCATCCCTGCAATCCCAGCATTTGGGGAGGCCAAAGCAGGTGGATCACTTGAGGTCAGGAGTTCGAGACCAGCCTGGCCAACATGGTGAAACCCTGTCTCTACTAAAAATACAAAAATCAGCCAAGCGTGGTGGCTCATGCCTGTAGTCCCAGCTACTCGGGAGGCTGAGGCAGGAGAATGGCATGAACACAGGAGGTAAAGGTTGCAGTGAGCCGAGATCACACCACCACACTCCAGCCTGGGCGACAGTGTGAGACTCTGTAAAAAAAAAAAAAAAAAAAAAAAAAAAAATACTTTTATGGAACATCCATGAGGATCAACAGCACAACAAATTATACACACAAAATAATATGCAGCCCAATTATTAAAATTCTTGAGACACATATGTTGAAAGTTATCTCACCTGTAATCCCAGCACTTTAGGAGGCCAAGGTGGGAGGATCTCTTGAGCCCAGGAATTCAAGACCAGCCTCGTCAACAACAACAACAACAACAAAAACAAAAATTAGCCAGGTGTGGTGGTGCATGCCTATAGTCCCAGCCACTCGGGAGGCTGAGGTGGGAGAATCATTTGAGCCCAGGAGGTGAAGGCTATATGTAGTAAGCCTTGATCACTCCATTGCACTGCAGCCTAGGTGACAGAGTGAGACCCCATCTCAAAAAAAAATTTAAAAAGAGGCCAGGCGAGGTGACTCATGCCTGTAATCGCAATACTTTGGGAGGCCAAGGTGGGTGGATTACTTGAGGTCAAGAGTTTGAGACCAGCCTGGCCAACATGGTCTCTACTAAAAATACAAAAATTAGCTGGGTGTGGTGGCAGGCACCTATAATCCCAGCTACTCAGAAGGTTGAGGCAAGAGAATCGCTTGAACTTGGGCAGTGAGTCAAGATTGCGCCATTGCACTCCAGCCTGGGTGACACAGCGAGACTCCATCTCAAAAAAATAAAAATTAGAAAATAGAAAAAAAAAAAGAAAAATTAATACGCTGTTGTGTATCACAGCTAATATTTTTGTTATATGTCGTTTTCTAAGTGCTTTGACCTATGACAATCGTTTTACAATCCTGCAAAGAACATACATTGTCATTTTCATTTTCCAGATAAGGTAGATGAAACTTAGAGGAGTTAAGAAAATTTCTAAGGTCATACAAATTACGGCAGCTGCTACTCAAGTTCAGGTCCTTTGATTCCAGTTTTATAACTTTGCTTTATATATGCTGTGTTGCGTGTAATTGTGTGTTCTAGGCCTGTCACTGGTTCTCTGACTACATGCTTATTTTTGTATTGGTTTAGGTTGGTAGAGGTCATAGTGTATGAGAGCATACTTTAAAAAAAATCTCATTTTTCACTTCATATCCATTAGGATGGCTATTACTTAAAAAAAAAAAACCCATAAAATAATAAGTGTTAGGATGTGGAGAAATTGTAACCCTTGTACATTTTACATTTCCTTCATCCAGCAGCTCCACTTTCAGGTATATACCAAAAAAAATTGAAAGCAGAGACTCAAATGTTTGTACACTTATGTTCATAGCAGCGTTATTCACAATAACCAAAAAAAGGTGCAAGCAACCCAATGTTCATTGATAGATGAATCAATAAACAAAATGTGGTATATACATACAATTGAATATTACTCAGCCTTTAAAAAGAATGAGATTCTGGCACATGCTACAGCATGGAGGAAGCCTGCGCCACTGATAACATTATGCTAAGTGAAGTAAGCCAGACACATAAGGACAGATATTGTATGATTCCACTTAGATGAGATGCCTGAAAGAGTCCAGTTCACAGGAGGTAGAATAGTGGTTGGCAGGGGATGAGGGTAGAGAAGAAAGGGAATTATTGTTTGATGGATATAGAGTTTCAGTTTGGGTTGATGAAAAAGTTCTAGAGATGGATGGTTATGATGGTTGCACAATGATGTGAATGTACTTAATAGCACTGAACTATACACTAAAAATGGTTAAAATGGTAAATTTTATGTTGTGTGCATTTTACCATAATAAAGAAGAATCTCACTGTTATCCTTCAAAGGAACTCGCTTTGAACGCTTGCTTATGAGAGTAGGACATCAATCAAAGAATGCCCCAGTGGAGCTAAAAATTAGATGTTTGGATGCAATTTCATCTCTTCTGTACTTACCAGTAAGTAGATAGGGAAATTAATGAAGGACAGTGGGATATGTTTGGGAGAATGAATCTGTATGAATCAACATGATAAATGTGATGAAGTAAATACAAGAAGATAACTCTCATTATATGACTAGTGACATTTTAAATTTAAAATGGAATCATAGAGTGTTAGAACTGAAGAGACTCTAGAGATTGCTTAATCAACCACATTCAAAGAAAACTGGGAAAGGTCTGGGCTGGATTTGAGAAAGAGTGCTCCAAACTTAGCCAATTTCACGCAACAAATTAATGACAGAGTGCCATCAGCACTCAGGTGTCTGACTTCTAAATAAGTGCTTTTCTCCAGATCAGTTAACTTTTGATGAGATTTTCCTTTTCTTTCGGGTAGCCTGAGCAGCAGACTGATGACCTTCTGAGGATGACAGAATCCTGGTTTTCTTCTTTATCTCGGGATCCACTGGAGCTCTTCCGTGGCATTAGTAGTCAACCCTTCCCTGAACTACACTGTGCTGCCTTAAAAGTGTTTACGGTAGGTATTCACTTCCATAGGTCCTTCTGGGACCCTGCCAGTTCAACATTTGAGTACTTACAGTGAGCCAGAGCCTGTGCCATCTCTGGGGATGCACAAGTGCATAGTATAGTTTCTACCTTCTGCTACCTTAGAGACTAAGTAAGGAGACAGATGTGTAAGTAAACAGATTGTTTCAGTAAAAGATATTAGGTGCTGTTTGAGGTTTGAACAGGATGCCATGGGATCACACAGTTAATTCCAGACTTTTTATCTGCCATCCTCTATTAATCTAGCCCTGGTCTTCCTAATCCTTATTTCCCCCGCAGAAAATAAGGCTTCTGGCACCTAATGCTCCAGTGGTACCAAACTGTTTGTTTTGTGTCTCTGGACCCTTGCTGGGGTCTCTGTATCTAACACTCTTCCTTAACTTTGCTTCTTAACCTCTTACTCATTCATCAAGGACTAACTCAGGTATGTCTTCAGCACACTTTGCCCAGATTGACAAGGTTGAGTTAAACAATGTTGGTTCTCATATGTTGCATTTATTTGTTCCACAAATATTTGTTGAGTTTCCGTTTTTGCTCAGTGAAGGGCATACAACAGTGAAGAAAATGTATAAAGACCTTCCTTTCATGTAGTTTCCTGTCTATTGAAGGAGCCAGGCAGTAAATATAATTGTGCAGTTACTTATATAATTATAGCTGTGGTAAGGATTATACCTTTGTGTTCTATTAGTTTGCAAATGTTTATTTATTGACCTGTCTCACCTATTAAGTAGAGTTGGCTGAGAGCAGGAAGCATATCTGATTTATCTTTGTAGCCCCAGCATAGCAAGGTAGTAATCGCTTTAGTAATCTTAACAATAATGGGATCTCAGCGTACAAGGCCTAGACTGGGAGGGAATAAGGAAAATGGCAGGGACAAAAGAGGGAAGGCTTCCTGAGGATGCGATACAGGATCTGGGTCTTGAAGGATACAGGTATTCCTATAATCTTTAGAAACTTTTTTTTTTTTTTTTTTTTTTTGAGACAGAGTCTCACTCTGTCGCCCAGGCTGGAGTGCAGTGGCGCGATCTCGGCTCACTGCAAGCACCACCTCCTGGGTTTACGCCATTCTCCTGCCTCAGCCTCCCGAGCAGCTAGACTACAGGTGCCCACCACCAGGCCTGGCTAATTTCTTTTTGTATTTCGAGTAGAGACAGGGTTTCACTGTGTTAGCCAGGATGGTCTCGATCTCCTGACCTCGTGATCCGCCCGCCTCGGCCTCCCAAAGTGCTGGGATTACAGGCGTGAGCCACTGCGCCCAGCCAGAAACATTTCTTTAAGACTGCTTCACCCTTGTAAATGGTCATTGTATGAGATGGCCATTTTGGCTCCTGCTTAGTATTTTCACTATTAATTTATTTTGGTTTTGCTCTTCTACCTTATCCTGTGCTTAGTTGGTTCCATTGTAGAAGTAATTTTCTATTTACTGGTTGGGATAACTATTTTTATTTCTGCCTACCTTCATGCTTGGTTGTGAAGCAGGCCAAAGTTTCTCAAACATTAATCTTAGGAATCTTACTAAAATGTAGATTGTAATTCAGTAGTTGTGGGGCAGAGCCTGGGATCCTGAATGTCTAACAAGCTCGCAAGTGATGCTGATGCTACTTGTCTGTGGAACACATTTTGAGAGGAAAAAACTAGGCCATAAACTTGATTGTTACTTCTTTTTCATTAAAATGTAATAGGTTTTGAAAAACTTAAAATTTGGAGAAGACTTAGAATTTTTTAAAATCACAGACAGTTATACCCTTTTGGTGTATTTCCTTTTAGTTTTTGTATTAGTGTGTGTTTATTTTTGGTGAAATATTTCAAACATAGTTGTATCTTGCTACCTCTGCCCAGTCCTATTCCCCTTCCTCTGTTCTTAGATAAAATCACTATCACAAAGTCAGGGCCCATAAATGATTTCATATTTCTACTACATATTGTGTGTATCCTTAAATAAAACATAGTATTTTAGATATTCATAAACTTTGTAAGTGGTATCATGCTGTTCGTATCATTCCATTAGGTTGGTGCAAAAGTAACTGCAGTTTTTGCTTTTTTTTTTTCTCTTCAATGTTATGTTTTTTTTAAATTTGTCTGTGTTAAAAGAGGCAGTTAGAAAGTTAGTATTTCATTGAATAGCCACAATAGATCCTTCTCCTGTAAATGAAGGTTTAGATAGTATCTTACAAATGATACTACAATGAACATTCTTGAAAATATTTGTACACTATAGGAGTATCTTGAGGTTAGTCTTTTCTACTTTAGTTTTTATTTTTCCACTGTTGTAATCATACATTGTTTATAATTTGAATCTGCTTTTTTTATATAACAGGTTTACCTGTGTCATTTCCTATTCTTTGTAAACATTATTGTTAATGTTTATTTTTTATTGCCATATACCATAAGTTACTTAACCATTCTCCCATTATTAGATATTTATATTGTAACTTTCACACTATTATGAACATTTTTGTATACAAAGATTTTTCGTATTTAAGATTATTTTATTAAGTTAGATTCTCAGGAAGGAATTTACTTAGACAAAAGGTAACATTTTTAAAGTTCATGTTGCCAGATTTCTTTGTAAATATTGTGCCATCCCACTAACAAAACAACTTCCACTCAGGGGAATGGTATTATTTCTGCCTTCCATTTCAGGCCATTGCAAACCAACCCTGGGCTCAGAAACTTATGTTTAACAGTCCAGGTTTTGTAGAATATGTGGTGGACCGGTCTGTGGAGCATGACAAAGCTTCAAAGGATGCCAAATATGAACTAGTGAAAGCACTTGCTAATTCCAAGACAATTGCAGAAATCTTTGGGAACCCAAATTATTTGAGGCTCAGAACTTACCTGAGTGAAGGTCCATACTATGTGAAACCTGTTTCCGCAACAGCAGTAGAAGGAGCTGAATGATTTCTTCTAGAGCTCATGTAGAGGACCACGTTTTGACCAAAACTTCTCCTAAGGCATTTGACTCCATCTATATTTCACAAAAGAGACTTCCTTTCCCCAAGAATTATCATGAAATGTCTGATGTTACTTTGTCACCAACATTGTCATGTGTCTACATTGAAATGCAAAGTGGAACTAGGAGTTTGGAATGCATTAAGAGCAGGCAAGTTTGGTCATAATAGATCCAGTGTTTTTCGGATTCCTTTCACTGCCTTAATCTTTGCAACAAGATGGAAGTATTTTCTTCCCTCAAAATTTTCATGGACATGCAATCTTATCTAAAAGCCTGCTTCAGGGCCGGGCGCGGTGGCTAACACCTATAATTCCAGCACTTTGGGAGGCCAAGATGGGCAAATCACTTGAGTCCAGGAGTTCAAGACCAGCCTGGCCAATATGGCAAAACCCCGTCTCTACTAAAAATATAAAAATTAGCCAGGCATGGTGGTGCACACCTATAATCTCAGCTACTCAGGAGGCTGAGGCACGAGAATCGCTTGAGCCTGGAAAGCAGATTGCAGTGAGCTGAGATCTTGCCACTGCACACCAGCCTGGGCAACACAGCAAGACTCTG
Source organism: Hylobates moloch (assembly GCF_009828535.3). NCBI lineage: Eukaryota > Metazoa > Chordata > Mammalia > Primates > Hylobatidae > Hylobates > Hylobates moloch. Next base: position 93,009,547 of record NW_026652285.1, on the reverse strand, counting down.
TCTCAAAAATAAATAAATAAAATAAAAACCTGCCACCAAATTATTTCTGGGTTCTCTTCACTATCTTTTTTTTTTTTCTTTTTGATCCTTTTTCCGTTTCTGATTCCACTTTCAAAGTCGTGGATATATTCTTTGAAAAATGAGTAGTATGGAATATTAAAATTATGTTCCTTATACTCAGAATACTTTTTATGAGCTCTCTTGTGTTTTTGTTACTATTATTCCTTTGAAAAAAAGACTTAAAATATCTAAAAAAATGTTTATAGTGTTCATGTAATTTTTTTTGCTGTTTACCAATGAACTTTGCCTGTTGTGGTTTTGGGAGAGGAAAAGTGATAACATGCTAATCAGAAGGATTCCTAAACTGTCATTTCATTTATTGGTAGGTCATGATTGTTGAGGGTTTTGCTTTGGATTTTTCATACCTATAAAGTCAATCTTGAGTTGATCAGAGAAAAGGAAACTTACTCCTAATAAACAGAACAGAAGGGACATATGCATAAATCAGGATACCATCTCATTAATTTACAAAGGATAATCTTTCTTTTCATTGACAACACCTACACCCACCTGTTTTCCGGTGTTCTTCTCTCTAAACAGCAAAGCCAAAGCACTCTGCACACCAAATCACCTGTTCAGAGGTTTATGCATGAGCATATTTTAGGCCATGGTGAAGTTGATAAACCACCCCTGCTTTGTAACAAAATTATTTTAAAGTAACTGGAATTACCTAGTCCCCAGATTGATCATCTCCCCTGGCAACGTGACTCTGTTTTTTGTGTGTGTTTCCATGCTGACCAGTCCCCTACTGTTAATATCACTACTAATTAGGCTATAGCCAGGTCTTTCCTGGCCTGAGAAATAGTCTCTTAAAATGACCTTTGTTTTAATCGCATTCATGATGTTGATTTTTTTTCAATGTGGTACAATATATACAATAAAATTTGTCATAACTATTTTAAGTGTACAGTTCAGTATATTAAATATGTTCATAATGTTGCACAACCATCACCACCATCCATCTTCAGAATTATTTTCATCTTATACAATTGAAACTGTATTCATTAAACAATAACTGTCTATTCCCTCTTTTCCCCAGCCTCTGGCAACCACCATTCTGCTTCATGACATTGATTTTATTCACTTAACATCAGAATTTGGCGGGATGCCCTCTCTCCTATGTTTGGTCTACACATTCTGATTTTTTTTTAGATTGAATAAAATTTGTAAATCATTATTTTCATTTCATAAGTAAACACCTGTTGACTGCCTATTATGTTCTTGGCATTGGGGAAAGTGCTAGACATTGGCCTAAGTGCCAAGTGCATCTCATTTAATTTTTACATCCCTGTTTCACAGATGAGGAAACCAAGACTTGCAGTAGCTTATCTGAAAATCACACAAGAAGAAAGTGTCTTATAGTGGAAGAAAATAGGTCAATAGAAAATTAGAGAGTATAAGAAGTACAATAATAGAGGGAAACAGAAAACACGTCCGCAGACTTTAGGAAATGTTTTCCAGGGAAGGAAACACCTGCATCTTGAAGAACTAGTAGGAGGCAATCGAGTGAAGAATACAGTGGAGTAGTAAAGCAAGATAGCAGGTACACATCAAAACAAGAGAACATGTTTGAGAAACTACAAGTAATTCAATATGACCAACGCCTAGGATTTAAACGGAAATTTTTGCAAAATTCTTTATCATTATTACTAATAATAGCTACCATTTCTTAGCATTGATTTTATGTTAGGCACTCGGCATGCGTTTTCTTACTTTATCATCATAATAGCCATAAAAGTTAAGTATCATTTCACAGACAAAGGCACTAAACTGGGAAATTAAGTACTTTCAATTATTCTGTTTTGTTGGCCATAAACCATCTGAGCAGGCCTGAGATACAGCCACCTGGGCACCATAGTGAAAGTTATGGATAAGCCTGTGCTAGGCATTAGAGCAAACCTAGATAACAGACATCTGGGCTGCATAGCAACGGTCATGTGTAATCCTGAGTTATGAACCTGTCACAATTTGATTAACTGTCTTTGTTCTGCTTCTGTATCCTTGCTTTCACACCACTATAAGCCCGCTTCAAGCTAGCCCACCCTCCTTTTGAAGTGTGTATAAAAGTCAAGTGCTGTCTTTGTTCTAGGCCTAGTTTTTGGATGTTAAGTCTGCTGGGTCTGAGTGCACTCAATAAAGATCCTCCTGTATATACCCCAAGGTCTCTCTGGTCCTCCTGATTCCCGCAACACTAGAGAGGCTGAGGCAAGAAAATCACTTGCACCTGAGCCAAGATCATGCCACTGCACTCCAGCCTGGGCGAAAGAACAAGACTCCGTCTCAAAAATAAAAAAAAAGAGAATCTTAAGAGACAACTGCGAACAATTATACAACAACAACATGGATAACTTAGAAGAAATGGATACATTCCTGGACACATACAACTTATCAATCCTAAATCATGAGGAAATGGAAAATCTGAACCGACCAGCACAGAGTAAAGAGATTGAATCAGCAATAAAAAATCTCCCACCAACAAAAAGCCCGGGATCTGATGGCTTCACTGCTGAAGCCATCTACCAAACATTTAAAGAAGAATTAATACCAATCCTTCTCAAACTCTCCCCTCAAAACAGAAGAGGGAATACTTTCTGTAGGGAAAAGAAAGAGAGATCAGACTGTCAGTGTGTCTATGTAGAAAGGGAAGGCATAAGAGACTCCATTTTGAAAAAGACCTGTACTTTAAACAATTGCTTTGCTGAGATGTTGTTAATTTGTAGTTTTGTCCCAGCTACTTTGACCCAGCCAAGAGTTCACAAAAACATGTGTTGTATAAAATCAAAGTTTAAAAGATCTAAGGCTGTGCAAGACGTGCCTTCTTAACAAAATGTTTACAGGCAGTATACTTGATAAAGGTCATCACCATTCTCTAGTCTCAATGAACCAGGAGCACAATGCACCGTAGAAAACCACGAAGACCTCTCCCCTTGAAAGCGAAGTATTGTCCAAAGTTTCTCCCCATGTGAGAGTCTGAAATATGGCCTCATAAGATAAGAAAGACCTGACTGTCCCCCAGCCCGACACCCGTAAAAAGTCTGTGCTGAAGTAGATTAGTAAAAGAAGAAAGCCTCTTGCAGTTAAGATAGAAGAAGGCCACTGTCTCCTGCCTGCCCCTAAGAACTAAATGTCTCAGTATAAAACCCGATTGTACATTTGTTCAATTCTAAGACAAGAGAAAAACCACCCTATAGTAAGAGGTGAGACATGTTTGCAGTAATGCTGCCTTGTTATTCTTTACTCTGCTAAGATGTTTAAGTAGAAAGAAACATAAATCTAGCCCACGTGCACGTCTAAGCATAGTATCTTCCCTTGAACCTAATTATAACAAATTCTTTTGCTCACGTTTTTTGCTGACCTCCTTATTATCACCCTGCTCTCCTTCTACATTCGTTTTTGCTAAAATAATGAAAATAATAATCAGTAAAAACTGAAATAACTCAAAGGCCAGTGCCAGTGCAAGTCCTTAGTGTGCTAAGTACAGTCCCCTAGACCCACTGTTGTTTCTCTATACTTTGTGTCTTATTTCTTTTCTCAGTCCCTCGTCCCACCCGACTAGAAATACCCACAGGTGTAGAAAGGCAAGCCACCCCTTCACTTTCAAACTCATTTTGTCAGGTCAGCATTACCCTGATAGCAAAGCCAGACAAAGAGACTACATGAAAAGAAAATTACAAGCCACAAATAAACAAGATCCCAGCCAATATCCCTGATAAACATAGGTACAAAAATCCTCAATAAAATACTAGCAAACTAAATTCAACAGCACATGAAAGGGATTATTCGTCATAATCAAGTGGGATTTATCCCAGGGATGCAAGGATAGCTCAACATACACGAATCTATAAAGATGATACACTACATTAACAGAATGAAAGGGGAAAATTATATGAGCATCTCAGTAGATGCAAAAAACGCATATGGTAAAATTCAACATTTTTTCCTGATAAAAACTTTCAAAAATAAAGTAATAAAAGAATGTACCTCAACACAATAAAGGCCACACATGACAAACACATAGCTAACATCATTCTCAATAGAAAAAAAAAAGTTAAAAGCCTCTCCTCTAAGATCAGGAACAAGACAAGGATGCCCACTCTCACCACTTCTGTTCAGTATAGTATTGGAAGTCCTAGCCAGAGCAAATAGACAAGAAAAAGAAATAAAATTGGCTGGGTTCAGTGGCTAATGCCTGTAATCCCAGCACTTTGGGAGGCTGAGGCGGGTGGATCACCTGAGGTCAGGAGTTCGAGACTAGCCTGGCCAACATGGTGAAACCTCGTCTCTACTAAAAATACAAAAATCAGCCGGGAGTGGTGGTGGGTGCCTGTAATCCCAAGTACTCGGAAGGCTGAGGCAGGAGAATCCCTTGAACCCAGGAGGTGGATGTTGCAGTGAGCCGAGATCACACCACTGCACTCCAGCCTGGGTGACAGAGTGACTCCATCTCAAAAAAAAAAAAAAAAAAAAAGAGAAAAAAGAGAAAATTATCCAAATAGGCCAGGTGTGGTAGTTCACACCTGTAATCCCAACAATTTGGGAGGCCAAGGCAGGAGGATCACTTGAGGCCAGGAGTTTGAGACCAGCCTGGGCAACATGGCAAGATCCCATCTCTTTAAAAAAAACAAAAGTTATCTGGGCAAGGTGGTGCACACCTGTATTCTCAGCTAATCGGGAGGCTGAGGCAAGAGGATCTATTGAACTTGGGAGGTCAAGGATGCAGTGAGCTGTGTTCATGCCATTGCACTCCAGCCTGGGCAACAGAGCGAGATTTGTTTATATATATATTATATATATATAAAATATAAAAATTACATATTTCCAAATAGGAAAGGAAGAAGTGAAACTGTCACTGTTTACTGACAATATGACCTTATAAGAAAAAACCCTAAAGACTCCATCAAAAACTGTTAGAACCGCACTGGGCATGGTGGCTCATGCCTGTAATCCTAGCATTTTGAGAGGCCAAGGTTGGCGGATCACCTGAGGTCAGGAGTTTGAGACTAGCCTGATCAATATGGTGAAACCCTGTCTCTACTAAAAATACAAAAATTAGCCGGGCGTGGTGGTGGGCGCCTGTAGTCCCAGCTACTCAGGAGGCTGAGACGGGAATTGCTTGAACCTGGGAGGCGGAGGTTGCAGTGAGCCAAGATCGTGCCACTGCACTCCAGCCTGGGCAACAGAGCGAGACTCCATCTCAAAAACAAACAAACAAACAAACAAAAACTGTTAGAACTGACAACCAAATTCAGTAAAGTTGCAGGGAAAAAAATCAACTTATGAAAATCAGTAGCATTTTCATATACTAACAATGTACTATCTGAAAAAGAAATGAAGAAAACTATCCTTTTAATAATAGCATCAAAAAAAACCCCAAAATACTTAGGAGTAAATTTAAATAAGGAGGTAAAAAAATCTGTGTAATAAAAACTATAAAACGTTGATGAAAGAAATTGAAGATGACACAAATTAGAGAAAAGATATGCCACATTCATGGATTGGAAGGACTAATGTTAAAATGTCCCTGCTACCTGAAGCCATATACAGATTCAATTCAAACCCTAGTAAAACTCCAATGATATTTTTTCCCAGAAATAGAAAAACAATACTAAGGTTCACATGAAAATATAAAAGTCTTTGAACAGCCAAAACAATCTTGAGCAAAAATAACAAAGCCGAAGGCATCATACTACTGGATTTCAACATCTGTTAACAAAGCTACAGTAATCTAAACAGCATGTACACTGTAAAAATAGACACATAGACCAATGGAAGACAATAGCTCAGAAATAAATTCATTCATTGATAGTCAATTGATTTTTGATAAAGATGCCAAGAACGCTGAATGGGAAAAAGATAGTCTTTACAATGAATGGTGCTGGGAAAACTGGATGTCTACCTGCAGAATAATAAAAGTATACCCTCATCTCACATTATATACAAAAATCAACTCACAATGGATTAAAGACTTAAATGTAAGACCTTAAATGTAAGACCTGTACAACTACTAGAAGAAAACATAGGTGGGGGAAGCTCCATGACATTGGTCTGGGCAAAGATTTTCTTGGCTATGACCCCTTAAGTATAGGCAACAAAAGCTAAAATAGACAAATGAGATGATATCAAACTATAAAGCTTGTGCATATCAAAAGCAGCAATAGTGAAGAGATAACCTATGGAATGGGAGAAAATATTTGCAAGCCATATATCTGTTCTGGGGTTAATATCCAAACAGATAAGGGACTCAAACAACACAATAGCATGAAAGCAAATCACTTGATTTATTTATTTTATTTTATTTTATTTTTTGAGATGGAGTCTCAGACTGTTGCCCAAGCTGGAGTGCAGTGGCATGATCTCAGCTTACTGCAACCTCCACCTCCTGGATTCAAGCAATTTTCCTGTGTCAGCCTCCCGAGTAGCTGGGATTACAGGCACATACCACCAGGTCCAGCTAATTTTTTGTATGTTTAGTAGAGGCAGGGTTTCACCCTGTTGGCCAGGCTGGTCTTGAATTCCTATCTCAGGTGATCCACCTGCCTTGGCCTCCCGAAGTGCTGGGATTACAGCCATGAGCCACCGTGCCCTGCCCAAATAACCTGACTTAGAAATGACCAAAGGCCCTAAATAGACATTTCTCAAAAGAAGAAGACAAATGGCCAACAGGTATATGAAAAAAAAACATGCTGAATACCACTAATCATCAGGGAAATGCAAAGTAAAACCACAATGACCCATTATGGTAAACCAATAATACAGCCATTATGGAGGTTCCTCACAAAATTAAAAATAGAACTGCCATACAATCTAGCAATTCCACTACGGGATATATATCCAAAAGGTATTAAATCAGTATGTCAGAGAGATATCTGCCTGCCCCACATTCAATGCAGCATTATTCACAAGATTAGTGGCATCTATCTAAGTGTCCCACCAGTGCATAAAGAAAATGTGGTATATATCCACAATAAAATGCTATTCAGCCTTATAAATGAAAGAAATCCTGTCATTTCCAACAACATGGATGAACCTGGAGTGCATTATGTTACGTGAAATAAACCAGGCATGAGCTCACTTATATGTGGAGCGTAAAAAAACTCAAATTCATAGAAACAGAGAGTAAATGGAGGTTACCAGAGGCTGGAGGTTGGGAAAACTTGGCAGATATGACCAAGAGATCCAACATTTTTGTTAGACATGAGGAGTAAGTTCAAGAGATCTATCATACATCATGGTCATGACAATTAACGGCAATATATGAATATTTGATAATTGCTAGTAGAGTAGATTTTAAGTGTTCTCACTACAAAAAAAGTATGTCAGGTGATGCATATGTTAAATAGCTTGATTTAGCCATTCTACAACATATACATACATCAAAACGTTGTACAACATAAATATACATAATTTTTACCAGTCAGCTTATAAAAAAAACTTAGTTATAATGAATGGTGTATTGGCCAGATGCAGTTCCTCACACCTATAATCCCAACACTTTGGGAGGCTGAGGTGGGAGAATCACTTGAGCCCAGGAGTTCGAGACCAGCCTGGGCAACATGGTGAAACCCCCATCTCTACAAAAAATACAAAAATTAGGCCAGGCGTGGTGGCTCACACCTGTAATCCCAGCACTTTGGGAGGCCCAGGCGGGTAGATCACTTGAGACCAGGAGTTCGAGACCAGCCTGGCCAACACGGTGAAACCCCGCCTCTATTAAAAATACCAAAAATTAGCCAGGTGTAGTGGCGGGCACCTGTAATCCCAGCTACTTGGGAGGCTGAGAAGGGAGAATTGCTTGAACCTGGGAGGCAGAGGTTGCAGTGAGCTGAGATGGTGCCACTGCACTCCAGCCTGGGCGACAGAGCAAGACTCTGTCTCCAAAAAAAAAAAAAAAAAACCCCAAAAACTAAACGAACAATGAAACATAATGTTCTCTCTTCTGAAAGAAATATTTTATTTTGAAAAGACTCATGCTATACCAACTTAAATTTCTTAAAATGTGATCTCAGTAATTGAGTACACCAGAGCACAGAAAACATTTTGTACCTTTGCAAGTAAAATTAAAGATTCAGAGAACCTACATAAAACACCAGGAAGAAGGGATGCTTTCCATAACAGGGTAGAAGGTAACTTTAAAATAATAGACTCCTAAGGAAAATTAAAGAAATCCTAATCAGCAAAATACATGAGATTGTTTTTTATGGTCCCCATGTGAAAACGTTTAAAGCTGTCAAGGTACGTCAGAAGTTTGCAGGAAATGAGCCCATAGTATGTCTCAAATGGTGTACATTCTTTTCCGTCATTAATTTCCTTCCATGCTAGGGGCATTTCAGGATCTGCAATTTCTGAGGATGTAAAAATGAACTTGTAGCAACATCTGTTGTATCTAATGTGCCTTTTCCCAGAAAACCTTGAGCTGTGGATGGGTATAAGGCCAATGGACTTAGCACAAATTCCTACAAACGCATCAGCTGGCACCATCATGGGTACTTCTTTGAAAACCACATACATCATCCGAGCCACATCTTGGGACATTATAAAGGCCTCACCACTGCAGTAATCTGGGTAGTATTTTTCTGGGTACTCACTAAGAGGGACAAAGTCTCTGTTCTGAGGATCTCTATTGGGTGTAACCTGATGAATAACCCGTCCTACATAGATATCTTCTAGGTGTTCTTTCAGATTGAGAAGATAGTCTACCAGGCTTGGTAAATTGACAAACATCTCTTCATCCACCTTGAGAATGAACAGGGCATTAGGGCAGAAAGCCATAGCCCACTGTATCATTGCAATGATCTTCAGGGTTTGGTTCTCAGAACTGTCCAAGAAGATTCCTTCAATTATATCATTATTCTTACGGGACTCTTCGTTGATCTCTTTCTGGGTAGTTACTGAAACAGGCATTCCCAAAGCAAACAGTGTGAGAATGGGATGCCCTTGGACACTGGTCACATTGCCCCAAGTTTTCCTAATGAGGTCCCGTCTTGTTCCATTTCCTGGGCTACTGAAGATAAGAGACAGCAAAAAAATGTTCTTCCCTTTACATATTGCCGACTGGCTCAGGACATAATATTTGGAGAGATTACTTCTTAGGGGTTCGATGTTCAATTTTCTTGCCTTATTCTTAATTTCAAGAACTTTCATATCTATATAAGGCAAAGAATGCAGAAAGTATTCCTCCACAAAGTCAGCCCCAAAAAGCAAGGCGTGAAATAGGATGACATTAAATAGAATGAAACACCACTGGTGAGTCCGAAGTCTGCAGAAAGTCACCTAAAAAAGAAAAGGACACGTGTTCATTCAGGCTTCATCTCTATTCCTGTTTTTACCCTCACTGAGCCCTATACGGACCTCTCACAGCATTTAGCAGTACACTCTATTTTAAGTGTTTATTGTGATATATTATTATTATCTATTTCTTCCACTAGATTCTGGTCTCCTGGACAGCAGGCATCGTGTCTCTGTCTTCTCCAGTGCTGCTGATTCCAGTATTTGGCACAAAGTGAACACTGTGTAAAGTGTGAGTTGGTTGTTTTCTTGCTTGTTTGGATAAAAGCTTACTTACTATGTACAAGGCACTGTCTTGGACATTGGGATCACCAAGAAGAATTGGACACAGACACATGGATATAACTTAACAAGTGGTATCACAGTGATAAAAACCTGTAGGAAAATACATGATGTTCTTTCTTGAATGGGAGCACCTGGATCCATTTCTTCTCTAATTACAAAAGTCAGGGGCTATTTTTCCATGAAGTAGCTGCTTTTGTTAGCCATGACACCCTGGCTACTATCAAATATTTACATTCTTCTAGTATGACTTTCCAATTTAATCTAATACTGAATCAGAGTTTGTTTTGACAATGTCTCCTAATCTATCCGACATTTCCGTCAATATGGACAGATTACTGCTATCTGCATAGCACCTCTTCAGAGATGTAAGACAGACCTAGGCCAAGCGTACTCTACCTCATCAACACAGATGGAAACTTTCTGTCTGAAAGGGCATGTGCAGAATTGTAGTATAACAGAGCCAGGGAACATTAAATGAATTAAATCCCTTTTCATTGGATCTTCGATCAATAAAGCCTCCCATAATAATTGTTACCTCCTATTATGCACTTGCTTTTGTGCCAGGCATTGTGATAAGCACTTTTATGTGTCTTAACTCATTTAGCCCTGGTAATATCCCTTTCAGATAGGTTATTTTCATAATTAAGCTGAGCATCTGAGTAGCTTAATAGCTTAGCAATTTGCCCAAGGTCACACAGTGGGTAAGAGGTTGGAATAGGGCATGATTTGAACTCAAATCTGTCAGATTCCAAAGCTCAGTCTTTTTTTTTTTTTTTTTTGAGACGGAGTCTCACTCTGTCGCTCAGGCTGGAATGCAGTGGTGTGATCTTGGCTCACTGCAACCTCCGCCTCCTGGGTTCAAGGGATTCTCATGCCTCAGCCTCCTGAGTAGCTGGGATTTCAGGCGTCTGCCACCATGCCCGGCTAATTTTGGTATTTTTGGTAGACATGGGGTTTTGCAATGTTGGCCAGGCTGGTTTCAAACTCCTGATCTCAGGTGATCCGCCCACCTCGGCCTCCCAAAGTGCTGGGATTACAGGTGACAGCCACCGTGCCCAACCCCAAAGCTCACTCTTAACCATTGGAGAATCACAATTCCTATCTTTACTTATCTCTTTCTCTTTCTTTCTTTTTCTTTTCTTTTCTTTTCTTTCTTTCTTTCTTTCCTTTCTTTCTCTTTCTTTTTCTTTCTCTCTCCCTCTCTCTTTCTTTCCCTGCCTCCCTCCCTTCTTCCTTGCTCTCTCTTTCTTTCTCTTTATTTTTGAGACAGAGTCTCACTCTGCAGCCCAGGCTGGACTGCAGTGGCATGATCTTGGCTCACTGCAACCTCCGTCTCCCAGGTTCAAGCAATTCTCCTGCCTCAGCCTCCCAGGTAGCTGGGATTACAGGCATGCACCACCACTCCCAGCCAGTTTTTGTATTTTTAGTAGAGACGGGGTTTCACCATATTGGTTAGGCTGGTCTTGAACTCCTGACCTCAGGTGATCCGCCTGCCTCGGCCTCCCAAAGTGCTGAGATGACAGGCGTGAGCCACCGCTCCTGGCCCCCGTGTCCTTTAAACAGTCAAAAAACACAACAAAACAAAAAAAACCCAGCAATTATAATCTGAACTCCTTTCCATTTTCTCATTTACACATAGAAAAAAATTTCACTTCCTCAAAGCCTATTTTACTAGATATCAAATGCTTTAAAGATTGTAAGACACTTACTTGCATGTTGCCTGTGAGCAATTTCAGGGTCTTAGAAATTATTGAGTCCAGATGCCAGTTATGCCCAAACACATCTCAGGATCACTCCAGTCTAACAGCAATTGCAGTAAAGTACTTTGTGCCTCAACCTTTGAGGATAAGGTTTCTTGCCAATCAACCTGAGCTTTTATCCTAAATACCTGCTGACTGCATAGGAGAGTGGGTGCTGATCATGTTACAGCTAGAGTGAATCCAGAACAAAGAATAGACAAAGCAAACCTCTTCAAATGCTTCCAACCCTGTGTACTTCATGAAACTGACCCCATCTTTATGCTGAGTTCCTGGTAAAGTGTGTGTGGAAGTTCAAAGAACACCCAGATCACTTCTCCATAGCATCACTGCGCAAGTAGATATATCCTATACTTTTTTTTTGGAGTGCATCTCAAGAAACCAAACAGCTGGAGTAATGCCTGCTCCCTGGTACATACACATGCAAAAACTGTACTAGACATAGAGGAGTATTTTTCATCCCTAGTGGGTGCATTATTTTCTCCCAAAGAAACATCATATGGTGAGGTCTGGTGTATGGCTCATTGGGAAGGATTCAGAATCCCTAGTATGGGCTATGCAAGCACTTTACTAAATCAATTTTAAGTCATCTAAACTACCTCTCCCAGGCAAGTTTAGCTCAAAATGGAAGACAACATACAGTCCATTTTAGCTGGAATTGAAAAAACTAAACATTTGATGTTTTCTCCTTTCTTGGAGTATGTATGTGTAGGAATTATCCCAAACATCATTTCTACCAGCAAGTTTATTTCAAGAAAATAAACAACATTCAGCATATTTTCAGGTTCCTGTCACACAAGCAATTATACTGAGCATTCTTTTTTCATGCCAGGCTATATTTCGTCCTTTCCTTCAACATCCAACATGTTGATCTTCCTATCTGCCATTTACAACAGCTTTTGTAATTATTTGGCTAGGAATAACTTCTTATATTTAAAGTTGGCTGTGTTTTCTCAGCAACCATCACGCAATCTTGAAAATCTTTACAAAGTGGGAAAAATCTAATCTAAAAATTTCAAATGAAAGGGAATTTTTACATATTCTGAATTTAACAATTCAATAGGTCTTGTATTTAATTAAATATTACTTCCATTTTGCAATTTAAAAATTTTTTTATAGTCATGAATTTTGCTCCTGGATCCCCTCTGGGCTTAAATTTGCACAATTTGGTTTCTTTGTTATGAGAGGTCCAAACAATATTATCTCTGGGGCAGCTCCATCTGGACTTTTCAATTTGATTCATCAAACTGTACTGGGGTTGAGAATGTTTGCTCCAAAGAGATATGGGTGCTTGATTTTCTTGATTACCCTGGTACTGCCTTCCTTTTCATAGACAGTATCCAATCTGTATATGTATGTCTTCCTAAATGTCTTATGATGCTGTCATCAGTCACGTTCTGACTTAGAAGTCTAGAGTGACATCCTGTTGCTTAGCAAATCAAATCTGCTCTCTTGAGACCTTACTTTTAGGACACCGTAGTTGACTTCCACCCCACATAATCAATTTTTATTTCCCATGTTTCAAGTACCCTAGATGAAGTCAGGATGCTTGGAACCTTGGCCATGCTCTACCGTCTACTGGATATGTCTCTCTTATTGTCTATGTTATATTATCGGACTGTTCTATCAAGCATGGTAGCCATTAGCCGCATGTGGCTATTAAAATTAAAATTAAATAAAATTAAGAATTTAGTTCATTTACATCAGGTACTTTTCAAATGTTCAGTAGCCACAAGAGACTAGTGATTGCCTTATTGGACAGCACCAACAGAACAACTCCATCACTGACAAAAGGTTTATTGGACAGTGCGGGTATAAGATGTACGTGAATGTGCGTGTATGCGTATATGGTTTAGGAACCCTTACAGAGAAACAAGGATAACTTGTGCGCTGGGCATTGTGGTTCACCCCTGTAATCCCAGCACTTTTTGGGAGGCCCAGGCAGGTGGATCACTTGAGCCTAGGAGTTCAAGACCTTCCTGGGCAACATAGCGAAACCCTGCCTCTACAAAAATACACACACACACACACACAAACTAGCTGGGCATGGTGACACGCGCCTGTGGTCCCTTCTACTCAGGAGGCTGAGGTGGGAGGATCGCTTGCGCGTGCATTAGTTGAGGCTGCAGTGAGCCAAGATCATGTCACTGTACTCCAGCCTGAGCAAGAGTGATACGTTGCCTCAAAAAAAAAAAAAAAAAAAAGGTTTAACTTGTGCTCTGAAGTCAGTTTGGGTTGAAATCCTATGACAACCATTTACTATGACCTTAGGAAAGATGCCTAAACCTGTTTTGATTTGATTTGTTTCCCCATCTCTAAAAATGGGCCTAATAATAGTTACTAGCTTGTGGGGTTGTTTTGGGAACTGAGTGAGATGGTACACACAAAGTGTTGAGAAAGAGTGCGTGGGATTTTTTTAGCTCAGTTTTAGTCCTTGACGCTAAAAGGTTTGTATGCTTCATTTCCTTCAATCCTCAGAGCCTTCGGATGGGCAGCTCACTATAATTGGTATGCAGACGAAGCAAAGTCTGAAAGGTTAAGTAACCAGGCCACAGCCAAGGTGTCAATGTTGTGATTCATTCAAATCTACATCACTTGACTGTCTTTTTTCATTCAACAACCTCCTTACCGTGCTTTCTCTCCTTTGCACAAGCCTTACTTAGTTTATCTGTCTTCCTCCTCCTAATAGATGTAAGGCCCAGGCGGTCAGGGGTTTTTGCGTTTTTTGTTCACTAACCCTATCCCCTAGAATAGTGTTCGGGATAAAGAGGTGCCCAATGGGTTGTATGAATTTGGACACGTCTCTTAACTTCTCTAAGCCACAGCTCCCTTTCCTCCGTAAAATGAGGATACTAAGAAAAACTACTGCAGAGCTGGTGCAAGATCGGATTGGAGGAGGGACATAAGCGCGCTATGCAAACCTAGATGTACGGTACGAAAGGAAGCTCTGTTCTAGGTTGCACCCAGCCTAAGCACCGTGAGGGCCACGCAGCACGCGTTCAGCTTCCCAGGACGCTCTCCTCTCCACCCCTACTCCCAGCCTCGTCTCCCACCAGCCACCTGCGGGCGGGGACCGGAAGTGCAGTCGCTTCCGCCGGGCGCCGCGGAGCTGAGGGACGCGCGGAGATGACGCAGGCAGCACCGGAAGCCGCTCCCCTGTGAGGCTGCGGACCGGGAGCAGCGGCCGCAGGTCCAGGTCTGTATGCGAGGCGGGGCCGGTTGGGGTGGGGACTTTTAGGCGTCCGCGGCTCTGCTGACCTGCCGCGCCTTGGCTGTTTTTCTTTCACTGCAGGCGCCATGGCTGCGGAGCGGACCCGGCCGCTGCAAGGCTCTGGTGGCCCGAGCGTGCCTAGTAGCTGTGAACCCGGCGCGAGGTCCCGGGCCCCGGGGCGCTCGCTCAGGTCAGTGCCGCGCGGAACACGATTCCGAGAGCAAGGGACCTGGGAGCAACCAATGAGTTGATGGGATCTGTATTTTAGAGACGGGAAAACAGGGTTTCAGAGTTACTGCCTCCATTTCCTTAGCTGCGGAATGAGTTAACGGTGATGTCCCAGGGCTACCAAACGTTTGAAAGATGATGAAGTGTGATGAGGTGGTTTATGAAGTACAAAGCGCTATACTGCGCCATAATTGTGGGTATGCCATGAAAACAGGTGTGTATGTGGGGTGCTGCTTGAAGTAAAGCAAAGATAGCAATATTAATGCTAAGTAATAATGGTAACTGACATTTACTGTAGGCTTACAGCGTGCCGGGTACTGTGCTAAACGCTTTACGTGCACTATCTTGTTTAACCCTCGTAAAAACCCTTGTAGGTAATGCTCTTCGTGGCTGTATTTTACAAGTGAGGAAACAGGGCGTGAGACAGGTGAAGTGATTTGCCCAAGGTCACCCAGCAACAAGTGGAGTTGCAGAACACATATTTTATAAACATTATTTGTATTCTTTCAAAGCTTTAAAAAATTCACCTTAAAACTAAAGGCTGTTTTTTGATAGTGTATTATACTTACATGGTTTTCAGTTTTAAAAGGTATACAATAAAAAGGGACCCCTCATTCCTATTCTGCAGCTCTCCAGTTCTCTCTGGAGGCAACCAGGGTTATCAGTTTCTTGAATATTCAGAATACATTTTATGCATATATAAGTTTATAGGTGTGTATACGTTGTCAATGCCTGTGTGCTCTTTGATAAGAAAAGAGGGGGAAATGAAGCCTCCTTCCCTCTACCACTAACAATTGTGTTGCTTTCACCCTTGACTAGGCCAGATACTGATAGAGGAGGAGGGGAAAACACATTTACACTGTTTTCCGGAAGGTCCTGTCTCTAATACCTCAGAGTATAGGTGTTGGGAGAGTGGGTACTGGGCAAAATATTGAGCCTGCTACTTCCTGTGCCATTCTGGGAAAGCCACTCCACTTCTTGAGCCGTAAATTTCCTCATTATGTTAGCTAAGGGCGGCATTACTGATACCTTCCGTGAGGTTATGAAGATGAAATGAGATAATGTTTACCAGTGGTACTTTTTCTTTAAAGCCAATATAAATATGTGAGTTGCCTAGGTAACACAGGGAGTTAATGGCAGAACCTGAGACCAAACCCAGGCTCTCATTTTCCAATTTAGGAGTCTTTTTGTTACATGATCCACTTTGTGATTATTAATACTGAAGGCAAGAGGGCAAGTTGAATTTGTTAACTCTGAGATAGGGACGTAGGGTAAGGGGGCCAAACAGCAGGGAATGTGGATAGAATAAGGCACCTACTGGGAAACTAGAGCCTCCAATAAACAGGTGCTCTTCTTTATAAAATTAAACCCCTAATAAGTTTGAGCCCTTGAGTTTTTCTTCCAGGTGATTTGAAGAGAAACTTAGTGATAAGATGATAGGGTCAAAAGAGATGTTAGTGGTCATGTCCATTCCAGCCTTAGTGTCACAGAAATCTTTCCTGCCAGGTATTCATAGTAGTAAAACTAACAAAAAGTACCATTTGAGTTTTTACCCGCTAGACTGTACACTGTGCTAAGCATGTCCCTGCTATATTTCTGAGTTTCACCCTTCAAGTTGGATGATGGCTTGCATCTTACAGATGATAAAACTGAAGCTTAAAAGTTAGTTGGACATGCCCATAATCACACAGGAAGTGGCTGAATCAGTAAAACATTTGACCTACCTCCAAAGTATTTTCATTTATCACATTCTGCCTCTGTGTCCAACTGTCCTTGACTGTTCGTGGTAATGGGAAACTCACTACTCTGGAGGGAGCTATTCCATTGTTGGAAAGCGCTCAGATTTAAAAGCTCCTCAGGTTGAATTAAAATCCCATTTCCTGAGGTTTGTGCAACTAGTGTATAATATTTCTAGAGGCTGCCTGAAAGAGTCCAGTTTAGACCTGTTACCTTAGAAAGCCCCCTCCAAAGTTAGTTGATCCCTTTAGGAAAGTAAAAATTGGTGTTTTTTAAATAGTGCATTCTGCAGTTAGTGAGACTTTTTTAGGGAAAAAAAATGCCTTTTTCAGAATAATCAGAGGTGAACTGCTCAATCCTACAAGGGATTGAGTGGTTTAAAAGGCAATCTAAGAGTTGGGAAGATTTTTTTTATTAGGAGTTAGGAGAATATATAAATCTCAGACATGGCTGAACTTTTTAGAGGTGCTCTCTGAAAAAGCTTCTTCCATAATCTTTAGCGGTGTCATGGGCACATTAATTTGGCTTTTTTTTTTTTAATTTAAGTTCTAGGGTACATGTGCACAACGTGCAGGTTTGTTACATAGGTATACATGTGAATTTGGCATGTTATAGTATGTCTCTTAGATATTTATGAATGATGGAAACCTGATAATATTTTAATGAGTATTCTAAATTTGCCTTGTAGCCATTTGAATAACAATTTAACAATTCAGCTCACTTAAATACAAGCATATCTACAATAGATGTGTGTCAGCATGTGTGTGTATGTGTGTATATATGTATGTGTAGATGTGATGGAGGAAGCTTCCCATACCACACTTTTCACTGTTAAAAATGTTTCCAGAGCAGGTGTGTGGTTTGTTGTTGTTGTTGTTGTTGTTGTTGTTGTTTTTGAGACAGAGTCTTGCTCTGTCGCCCCGGCTGGAGTGCAGTGGCGTGATCTCGGCTCACTGCAAGCTCCACCTCCTGGGTTCATGCCATTCTCCTGCCTCAGCCTCCTGAGTAGCTGGGACTACAGGCGCCTGCCACCACACCCGGCTAATTTTTTGTATTTTTAGTAGAGACGGGGTTTCACTGTGTTAACCAGGATGATCTCGATCTCTGGACCTCGTGATCCGCCCGCCTCGGCCTCCCAAAGTGCTGAGATTACAGGCATGAGCCACCGTGCCCAGCCTGGTATGTGTTTTTAATTGACCAGTATTAATTAACTAGCTATTATGACAATATGCAGATGCCCACAGAAGATAATTGCTTTGTCTTGTTGCAAATTATTATTTTTTAAAAGTAGAGATTTTGAAGAAATGTTATATAGATAAGAGGGTTGTTAGGATTTAGAGGAAGGAGGGGGCTTGTTATTGTGTGATAAGTCGATAAAACTTTTAGCCATCTGATTATTTTTTTCAGCTAAGTAAATTTTTAATACAGATGAATAAATCCTCTCTAGCCCAAACTTTGGCTTCAGAAGTATTATCCTGAAGTCTAGTCACAGTTCCAGAAATCAAAACTGTTAGCAGATGATGTGATTGCAAGGTTTGGTTGCTTCTACTAATAAATCAGACTGCTTATTCGTCTAAGAATGTGATTGCCAAATTTGATATTGGACACTTAACGATTTTACTCACCTTACATTAACAAAGTTGGAAGATGAGATCTTGCTTTTTGTGTAGACCTGATCTAGGTGATATGTCTGGAAAGAAATTAACTTTCCTTTTTCACATTAATTTGGACATATGTTTTTAAAATTAATATGACAGTCTTGTGAGAAACTGAGTATTCAGAAGGAAAGTTTTTATTAAATCATGGAAATATTTAAATATATGGAAATAAAGAGAATAATAAATCCCTATGTACACATCACCCAGCATTAACATCTATTAACACATAGTTTTGAGAAAGATAGTTTTTACTGGTTATATTTTTTGTACTCTTTCATTAGTCTAATCCTCATTAAGAGTGAATTAACACCTGTTGACGCTAATACAGGATACTTTAAAAAAATTGTTACCGTTAGCTCAGGAGGAATTTGTCATTCTCCTAAAGTAGAAAATGGTCTAATGGGTAGACACACTACCTCCAGATCTTACCACTTGGTCGTGGTTCTCCTGGTTGTCTCTTATTTTAGAGAGAGAGCTTGGTACCCTGATCTTGAGAGCACTGGCATCCAGTCTGTTCTGTGGCTATTTAATAGCCCTGTGAATATAGGCAAATCACATACCTTGTCTAACCTGTGGTTTTCTCATTTGCAAAGTGAAGATGATAATGTCTATTTTCTGGTGTTTTATAAACATCAGGATTATTAATTTGCTTTATCTGTGCAGGCCTCCAGGACCCTCATGGCTCTCGGGGGCACGTGGTTAAGAGTTGTCACTAGCTCATATGAGGCTTATAAAAACAGACTAAAGCCGCATAAGTTCTTTTGTAATTCATGTTCTGAACAGGCAGTGCCATAAAGAAGTTGGAAGAACCAGAATTCCTGAGGCAGATAACTTACGACACCTGCTTACTTTTCATCCCTAAACCTTTTCATCTGAACATCTGTTGCAAAACCAAGTAGTCAGTTCTATGATTTTGGTGACAGGTTGTGCGTGCCATGATAATCAGTGTCTCAAGTTACTGCTCAGGAGACTTGTTTCTGATTGTCACATCTGGTGCTTGCTTTTGTGATTTTAGTACCCAAATAGAATGTATTAAGGAATTCATTAAGGAAATTGTTTTATAATGATTTTGATGGGGGAGGGGTGTATTATAAAATATACTGTTTTATAATGAATTGTTGGTAAATCTATTACTATGAAGATGCATGTAGCATGTGCTAGACTTCAAAAGGAATAAGTCACACACACCAATCTGTTTCACTGACTTATGTTTTGGATTCATGATTTGTTAAAGTATGTTTTCTCAAATGTGTTTTCTTTTGTGTGCATGGAAAGTGTTCAGATAAATATGGTGTATTAACTGTAAAGTTGTAATGTAACTATGCATAAAGTTGTAATGGCAGATTTTTTACACTAATTTTTAATACTTCATTTGTTAGCAGTCTTGCTTGAACAGTCTTTTTGAGCAGAACTAATACAATATTTTGATGTGCCACAGGTAAATTTTTCCATAACCTTATGGAGAGAAAGGACTTTGAGACATGGCTTGATAACATTTCTGTTACATTTCTTTCTCTGACGGACTTGCAGAAAAATGAAACTCTGGATCACCTGATTAGTCTGAGTGGGACAGTCCAGCTCAGGCATCTCTCCAATAACCTAGAGACTCTCCTCAAGCGGGACTTCCTCAAACTCCTTCCCCTGGAGCTCAGTTTTTATTTGTTAAAATGGCTCGATCCTCAGACTTTACTCACATGCTGCCTCGTCTCTAAACAATGGAATAAGGTGATAAGTGCCTGTACAGAGGTGTGGCAGACTGCATGTAAAAATTTGGGCTGGCAGATAGATGATTCTGTTCAGGACGCTTTGCACTGGAAGAAGGTTTATTTGAAGGCTATTTTGAGAATGAAGCAACTGGAGGACCATGAAGCCTTTGAAACCTCATCATTAATTGGACACAGTGCCAGAGTGTATGCACTTTACTACAAAGATGGACTTCTCTGTACAGGTAAGAGATGTTGAAACTGTTTTTTGGGTTTTGTTTTGTATTTCATAGGGTGTAATCTTGAACCAGTCTTCAGCTTTGAGAATGACAAGTGTTGATTATATGAGATATGTACAGTGTCGTTTTTTTCTCTATTCCTGAGTGGATTTTCCCCCCTTATCCTCTTCCTTCTCTCTAGAGAACACAATCATTTTTATAAAATTTTATGAGAAAAACGCTTCAGACTGTCTTTTAAACATTATGTGAATTACAAAGCTATAGATTACTTTTTCTTTGTGTTTCCTCCATGTGTAGTTCTCTATGTTGCTAAATTCTGTTTCTTTTTCTGTTGGCACTGATATTTGAGGAAAAAACTGGAAAAATTGGTATCTAATCCTAGCAAGTAGTTAGATCATTATGGCCAAATTACTTAACCTCTCTGTATCTTTAAAATATGGGAAAGGAGGTCGGGCGCAGTGGCTCATGCCTGTAATTCGAGCACTTTGGGAAGCCGAGGCGGGTGGATTGTCTGAGCTCAGGAGTTCGAGACCAGACTGGTCAACATGGTGAAATCTCATCTCTACTAAAATATGAAAAAGTAGCCAGGCGTGGTGGCATGCGCCTATAATCCCAGCTACTCGGGAGCCTGAAGCAGGAGAATCACTTGAACCCGGGAGGCGGAGGTTCCAGTGAGCTGAGATCGTGCCACTGCACTGCAGCCTGGGTGACATAGTGAGACTCCATCTCAAAATAAATATATATGTATATATGAAAGGAGATATTTCTTCCTTGCTCTGAAATCCTGTGATTCTAAGTAGAAGAAGTAGAAGTTGGAGTTTGGGCCTGGGAACAGAGAGAGCTGGACATTTTTAAACTAGGCAATTAAGTAATTTTATGAAACAATATAATTATTACAAATCTAAAATTATATATTATTTTCCATTTATAATGGGCGTGTGTTTCTGTATATGATTATAACTCATGCCCATGTGTTAGATAATACATTTTGACAGGCAATGTAAATAATTCTTAGGCAGCATTTAGAATAGCTCCAGGCAGTTCTTGCTAATAATCCCAATGCCTGTTTCCTTACATTGTATATAATATATAGAAACACTTGGTGTTCTTTTTTATCCAAGATAACTTCCAATAAACATTTGTATATTACAGTATAAACTGTTCCTTTGTGTAAATATATCAGTAGTCATTTAGCCATTTCCATATTAATGCATGTATTAGTCCATTCTCAGACTGCTAAAAAAAACTGCCTAAGACGGTAATTTATGAAGAAAAGAGGTTTAATTGACTCATAGTTACACATGGCTGGGGAGGCCTCAGGAAACTTACAATCATGTCAGAAGGCAATATGATCGTGGCGGAAGGTGAAGGGGAAGCAAGCACCTTGTTCACAAGGCAGCAGGAGAGAGAGAGTGTGAGTGAAGTGGGAAGAGGCCCTTATAAAACCATCAGATCTGGAGAGAACTCACTATCACGAGAACAGCATGGGGGGCCACCCCCATGATCCAGTCACCTCCCACCAAGTCTGTCCCTCAATACCTGGGGATTACAGTTCAGGATGAGGTTTGGGTAAGGACACAAAGCTTAACCGTATCAATGCATATTCAGATTGTTTCTGTTTTTATTAGTGTCTTTATATTACCTCTTTTTCCCTTGAATTCATTTGGGACAGAAGCCTAAAAGTAGAATCACCAGATACAGAAGTATGAATGATTTTATAGCTCTTTTTTTTTTTTTTTTTTTTGAGATGGAGTCTCACTCTGTTGCCCAGGTTGGAGTGCAGTGGTGCAGTCTTGGCTCACTGCAACCTCTGCCTCCAGGGTTCGAGTCTCCTGCCTCAGCCTCCCGAGTGGCTGGGATTGCGGGTGTGCACCACTACACCCAGCTAATTTTTTTTTGTATTTTTAGTAGAGGCGGAGTTTCACCTTGTTGCCCAGGCTGGTCTCGAACTCCTGACCTCAGGTGATCCACCCTCCAAAGTGCTGGGATTACAGGTGTGAGCCACCGTGCCCAGCCCAATTTTATAGCTCTTCTTAGTGCCCTTTCCAGATAGATTGAATTGATGCCATACCAATATCGTCTTAAGTAACTTGCTTCTCCCTAAAGAGTCTCACCAGGCTCAATTTAAATATTTTTAATGTTGAGATGTATCATTTCTCAAGACTGTTTTACAATGCATTTCTTTATTCATTAAGGGTATATATTATGTGGTGGTATTTTCTCTGAAATGCTAGACACTCTGCTGGTTTTGGAAAATAAACATTTGATTTAAAGCATTTCGTGGTTTGGTTTGTCATCCTGAAGTTATTTCACACTTTATTTTCCTTGTGATTACTAGAACAGCATCACCAGTTCTTCTACGCTTTGATGTACTTTCTCTGTTGTGGTGATGGCTTTTCCATGTCTCTTTTGCCTCATGATTTTAAAAGATTAAGATGCAGTTGACCAAGTGAGGGGGCTCATGCCTGTAGTCCCAACACTTTGGGAGGCCAAGGCAGGCAGATTATGTGAGCCCAGGAGTTTGAGACCAGCCTGGGCAACATAGCAAAATCCCATCTCTACAAAAAATACAAAAAGTGGCTGGGTGTGCTGGCTCACACCTGTGGTCCCAACTACTTGGGAGACTGAGGTGAGAGGATTGCTTGAGCCCAGGAAGTCGAGGTTGCAGTGAGCTAAGATTGTGCCACTGCACTCCAGCCTGGGCAACAGAGCAAAACCCTGTCTCAAAAAAAAAAAAAAGAAGGAGATTAAGATGCAGTATCACCTTGGAGCTTGGAGCTCCTCCTGGCAGTTGACCATTTTTTCACAACCACCTCTAGCATTTTTTTTTTTTTTTTTTTAAACAGGAGCTCCTCTGTCACCCGGGCTAGAGTGCAGTGGCGCAGTCTCGGCTCACTGCAACCTCCTCCTCCTGGGTTCAAGCGATTCTCTCGCCTCAGCTTCTTGAGTAGCTGGCATTACAGGCACACGCCACCACAGCCCGGCTAATGTTTGTATTTTTAGTAGAGAAGGGGTTTCACCATGTCGGTCAGGCTGGTCTCAAACTCCTGATCTCAGATGATCTGCCTGCCACAGCCTCCCAAAGTGCTGAGATTACAGGTGTGAGGCACTGTACCCAGCCACTTTTTTTTTTTTTTTTTTGAAACAACCTCTCACTGGGTAGCTCCACGCTGGAGTGCAATGGTGTGATCTTGGCTTTCTGCAACCTCCACCTCCTGGGCTCAGGTGATCCTCCCACGCAGGCCTCCTGAGTTTAGCTGGGACTACAAGTGAGCAACACTATGCCTGGCTCCTTTTTGTATTTTTTGTAGAGACAGGATTTCACCATGTTGCCCAGGCTGGTCTCAAACTCCTGGGCTCAAGCACTTCGCCCGTCTCAGCTTCCCAAAATGCTAGGATTACTGGTGTGAGCCACCATGCCTGGGTCCTCTTGCTTTAAAAAGCTTTTTCTTCTCTCGTCAAACCTTATTTTTGAAATGTAGTAAAAACTGCAGTTACTTGGAGTGGAAGTAAATGGAAAGTATTCACTGAATTCTCTAACTACCTGGAAAGTTAATATCTACAATTCTGCATTTTAAGATTATTCTCTCGGTGGGTCTGTATGTTAATGTGATTTTTATTCCGATTAAATTCATCAGGTTTGCATATTTAAAATTATGCTGTGCAGTGGTTGAAAATGATCCAAAGTATTAGTTTAATTTTTCTAACAGCAGCATCCCTGGAACTGTGAGAGAAATATTTGTTACAGAATTATACATGTGTTTGTGTCATCTTGTTACTTAAGAGATTGAATTTTCACTGTGGTGGAATTGGGAAACCCTGAATTTGGCAATAAACTTACGGTGACTGTCACATTAGTGCCTTGAGTAAGCAATAGACAGTTTTATTGAAGAGATTAATGGCTAATGACATTGAGGTAGTTATCCTTCTCTTTCGCAATTTGTTTCTGAAATGGTAAGAAAGGAATCTATTATGCTTTGTGCTGTTCAGTAGATATTTACTTATGGGATGCCTGCTGTTTGAAAAACAATGTGAGGGCATACATGGATGAATTAGAGCAGTTCTTTTCTTGTGGAACATACACACTGGGACGAGGAAGATGACCTGACTGAGGTAAAAGTCTCTGTGTGAACTATAGCAAATCAAGAACACTTGCCTTTCTAAAGAGTGCAGCTGCTGCTCCATTGTAATAAATTATTGCCATGTGGGTGGGATTCAGGGTCAGAGTTGTTAGATCTGACTTCAAGAGAAGCCTGAAATCTAGAGTTCTGTGCAATAGTCTGATTTTTTAAAAAGTATTATTAAGATTTTTAAGATACTGAATGGGGAGGGATTTTTTTTCTTTCGTGCAGTGTAAGAGTCCACATTTCTTTAGTCCTCTTTCACCTCTATGCTGCATCACTGGTGACCTCTTTGAAAACATGTTGGGTTAGCCAGTGCAGCAAATGGGAGTCCAGAGGGGAGGCTGACATAAAGCCAGAAAGGAGCAGAGTACAGTGATTCCTAAAGGATTCTCAGGAGTAGACTTGCATCACTATAAAATGAAACTCGACTCAACCTGATTATTTTTTTTTTTTTTAGGGTGTAAAACTGAATGGCACAATGTTTTCCTATAACAACTAGTTTAAATAATTAGTTTGGATAACCTTTTTTTTTTTTTTTGCAAATTGTGCGAAAACATACATAACATAAAATTTACCATTTTAACCATTTTAAAGCATACAGTTGAGTGCCATTAAGTACATTACACTGTTGTGCAGTCATCACCACTATCCATTTCCAGAACTTTACATCTTCCCAAACTAAAACGGTATCAGTTAAACGCTATACAGTGTTAACTATATAAACAGTATATAATATACTATATAGTTAAACTGTATCCAATTTTGTTGTTTGTTTTTGGGGGGGTTTTCTTTTCAGATGAGGTCTCACTCTGTAGCCCAGGTTGGAGTGGTTGGAGTACAGTGACACGATCTTGGCTCACTGTAACTTCTACCTCCTGGACTCAAGCGATTCTCCCACTTTGGCCTCCCAACTAGCTGGGACTACGTGTGTGTGCCACCACGCCCAGCTAATTTTTGTATTTTTTATAGAGATGGGGTCTCACCATGTTTCCCAGGATGATCTTGAACTCCTGGGCTCAAGCACTCTTCCTGCCTCAGCTTCCCGAAGTGTTGGGATTATAGGCGTGAGCCACCATGCCCAGCCTAAACTCTGTCAGTTAAACATTGCCCATGCCCCTTCCCCCACAGCCTGTGGCAAAACAACCATTCTGCTTGCTTGCTTGCTTTTTTTTTTTTTTTTTTTTTTGAGACAGTCTCGATCTGGTGCCCAAGCTGGAATGCAGTGGCTCAATTTTGGCTCACTGCAACCTCACCTCCCAGGTTCAAGCGATTATCCTGCCTCAGCCTCCTGAGTAGCTGGGATTACAGGCGTGCACCACCATGTCCGGCTAATTTTTGTATTTTTAGTACAGACGGGGTTTCAACGTGTTGACCAGGCTGGTCTGGAACTCCTGACCTCAGGTGAACCAGCCTCGGCCTCCCAAAGTTCTGGGATTACAGGCATGAGCCACCATGCCTGGCCCACCATTCTACTTTCTATGAATTTGACTACTCTAGGAACCTAATGTAAGTGGAATCATACAGTATTTGTTCTTTTGTGGCTGGCTTAGTTCACTTAGCATGATGTCTTCAAGGTTCTTCCATATCATAACGTGTCAGAATTTTATTCCTTTTTTTTTTTTTTTTTTTGAGACAGAGTTTTGCACTTGTTGCCCAGGCTGGAGTGCAGTGGCGCAATCTTGGCTCGCCGCAACCTCTGCCTCCCAGGTTCAAGCAATTCTTCTGCCTCAGCCTCCAAAGTAGCTGGGATTACAGGCATGCGCCACCATGCCTGGCTAATTTTTGTATTTTTAGTAGAGACAGGGTTTCTCCATGTTGGTAAGGCAGGTCTCAAACTCCTGACCTCAGGTGATCCTCCCACCTCGGCCTCCCAAAGTGTTGGGATTACAGGTGTGAGCCACCGCACCTGGCCAATTTTATTCCTTTTTAAGGCTGAATAACTCCATTCCATGTATGTATGTATGTATGTATGTGTACATATATATGTGTGTGTATATGTATGTATGTGTATGTATGTGTATATATAAATGTGTGTATATATAAATATATATAAATGTATGTGTATATATAAATATATGTGTGTATGTGTATGTATGTATGT
>NW_026652285.1:92819185-92983149 GCF_009828535.3 Hylobates moloch | reverse complement strand
ATAAATATATGTGTGTATGTGTATGTATGTATGTGTATATATAAATAAAATAAATGTATGTGTATATATAAATAAAATATATTCCATGTATGTGTCACATTTTGTTTGTCCTCTCCCCTGGTTTTTAACTGCCTTCTTGCCTCTAGTTTTCCCCCTTTCAAACCTTTTTCCATGATATAGCCATAGTGATCTTTCTGATATGCAAATAAGGTCGTAGTTAAACAACCTCCTAACCCAGTTCTGCAGCCAAACCTTGCCACTATTTCACAGTCAGACTGAACTGTTTTCATAATCAGTGTTCATGTTTTAGGCAGTGTTTTTTGACAAGCATTGTAAATAACTCCTAGATGGTTTTTTGAATGATTCCAAATAGTTCTTTATGACTTGATCCCAGTTCCTTTTCAATAATTTTTGTGTTGTATATAGAGATCTTTAATAGTTGCTTTAATAGGTATATACCAGGGATTGGCAAACTGTGGACTGTGGGCCAAATCCAGCAGAAGAGAGTAATTGCAACTCAATAGGTCAAAGTCTAAAATACTTACTATCAGGCCTTTTACAGAAAAAGTTTTGGTATATATTATTCCTTTGTTTTGTTTTGGCCTGGCTAATTTATTCATCCTTTAGATTTAAATTAGTTAAAACTTAAAGGCTTTTTTTTTTTTTTTTGCCATGATATTCTTTCTTGAAATAGTCCTATACCAAAGCCCAGCTTAAAAACAAAAGAGGAGTGTAGTTGAAGAGCCAATCATGCCAGTTCCTAAGGCATGTCCAATTGCGTGTTAGAGCATGGTCATAAATTCAGTGGAGCCTCGTCTGAGACGTTTTCTCTTCTTGTCTGCTCCTTGTATTTGCTATGGGCTTTTGTAGTGCCTACCAGCTACTATACTGAATTATTATTGCTTGTTTAGCCTTTTTGTCTTCCCAAGTAGACTGAGTGCCATGAGAACAAGAGTCCTGCCTGACACAGAAGTTCTATAAATATATGTTGAATGAATGAATGAGACCCCAGTTGAAAAGTGGTAACCAAAACCAAGCTCATAAAGGACCTAAAATGATTTCCTTTCCTACTCTAGCTCCTTAGGAATGCAGTCACAACATGCCTAAGCTGAAGGCCTTAAAGACTATCTAGGCTTATGCTCTCTGGTACAGTAGCCACTAGCGCCACGTGGTTTTTGAGTACTTGAGCTCTGGTTAGTCCAAATGGAGGTGTGAAATACTGGATTTCAAAGACTTACAATGTAAAAGAATATAAAATATCTCAATATTTGTATTGATTACATGTTCAAATGACATTTTTGACATACTGAGTTAAATAAAACACATTTAATTATTTTAACACATTTCCTTTTTTTTGAGACAGAGTCTTGCTCTGTTGCCCAGGCTGGAGTGCAGTGGTGTGATCTTGGCTCACTACAACCTCCTCCCGGGTTCAAGTGATTCTCCTGCCTCAGCCTCCTGAGTAGCTGGGACTACAGGCATACGTCATCATGCCTGGCTAATTTTTGTATTTTTTTTAGTGGAGAGAGGGTTTCACCATGTTGGCTAACATTTCTTTTTTTTTTTTTTTGAGATGGAGTCACTCTGTAGTCCAAGCTGGAATGCAGTGGTGTGATCTCAGCTCACTGCAACCTCTGCCTACCGAGCTCAAGCGATTCTCGTGCCTCAGCCTCCTGAGTAGCTGGGAATATAGGCGCGCCATCATGCCCGGCCGATTTTTTGTATTTTAGTAGAGACGGGGTTTCACGATGGTCTTGAACTCCTGAGTTCAGGCAATACGCCTGCCTTGGGCTCCCAAAGTGCTGGGATTACAGGCATGAGCCACTGCGCCTGGCCCAACATTTCTTTTTTAATGTAACTATTAGGACATTTTAAATTATATCTGCAGTTTGCATTATATTTTCTGTTGGATAGCACCGTTGTAGACCATTGGCTCTCAAAATATTGCTGATGAGTTAGAATCACCTGGCAAACTTTTAAGATTATTGGACCCTGCCCCCAATGTTCCCAGGTTAAACTCTCTGAAAACAGGGACCTGCCTGTGTGTTTTGATAAAGCTTCCCAGATGATTCAGTTGTATCACATGGCCATTGAGAACCAACCAAGTCCTACCCCTCTTTTTATACAGAAGGAAACAGTCTAAATAGCAAAGTGACAATAAATACAGTCTTTATTTCAGTATGCTGTCATAGTTTTCCCAGGTTAAAATTCATACTCTAGCTCTTTCATAAGTGATAGATATTTTTCCATTGTTTCAAACAGTGGTTCTTGACTAAAGGTAGAATTGTGGCTGGCTTTAGTCATTTCAGCTTTTTAAAAACTGGTCATTTGGTGCTTTCCTAGGATACTGTGCCATTATCATAGAGACTGTATTTAGTGGATTCTCAAAAATGTCTTTTTATTTGTTGAGGCTTATTAAAGGGTCATTGTGAGAATGAATTAATCATTAGGATTTTAAACTTAAAGCAAAGTCCTGAATTGTCACCATGATTAGTACAGAATTTTCATCAGAGGCAGAAATAAAGCCAACTTTTCCCTTCAGAATCTTAAGAGGCTTTACAAACTCTTTGTTGAGTTGTGAATGTCTGGAGATAATTTATCCCAGGTTTTCCTTGAGGTTTCTTCCTTCACATATTTCAAGATGACTGGAGCAATTAGCAGTTAGCTTTTGCAGAAGTTCTGAGGTTTGTCTTTGACTTGCCTTAGAGTGGAATATATTTCAGCAAACACCTTTAGTATTTAACAATCCTTATTTGTTCAGAACTCTTGGGTAATGGACAAGCATCCAAGTGTAAACATGCAGTCATGTGTAATACCTATCTATTTGAAGTCAAATCAGAGAGCTCATGATAGCCAAGGATTTATGAAATTTTTCAAGTGGAAGCACCAAGGGATGCTTTTAGTCTAATGCCCTTCTGTAGCCTGAAAAGTTAAGGGAAAGTGTCTCACCAAAAAGCTTGGATTCTGTCCTAGTGCTTTTGACTCCGTTTTGGTGACTCTAAGCAAGTTGTGTTACTCTCTCCATGCTTTGATTTCCTCAGTGGTAAAGTAGAGTGCTAGAGGAGGGGACCATTAATGTTCTTGAAGAACACCATGATTTTGGGATTGATTTTCCTTCTTTAGTGTGTTTGTTTTCTTATTAACCTCCCTGTTTTTCTCTTGAAGGGTCAGATGACTTGTCTGCAAAGCTGTGGGATGTGAGCACAGGGCAGTGCGTTTATGGCATCCAGACCCACACTTGTGCAGCGGTGAAGTTTGATGAACAGAAGCTTGTGACAGGCTCCTTTGACAACACTGTGGCTTGCTGGGAATGGAGTTCCGGAGCCAGGACCCAGCACTTTCGGGGGCACACGGGGGCGGGTGGGTTGCCCTTTTTCAAGGGTTTTTACAACTTAGCCTCATCCTTTTAAGCCAGGAGCCAAGAATGTGAAATGCTTTTTTTTTTTTTTTTTAAATTTAACTTGCTTTTTTCAACCCTCTTTCTTAGTCACTGCAGTTATTTCCCTTTATTCTAGTTACTCTTATTTCGAATGTTTTACCCAGTTTTGCTTTTTATTGCTTTCTTCTATGTGTGTACCCTTCTGGTGGGAAGGGTAGTTTTCATTCTCTTTCTGTTTCTCTCTCTCATTCTCTCTCTCCCCCCTCCTGTTTCATTTATATCCTATTGAACAGACAGTCCCTTGGCTTTTATCAGATTCCATACCTCTAAACTGAGTAAATCCTACTTGTGTAAATTCCACTTTATTTGTAGCATTAGGGCTGAAAGTTCTTTGGTGTGATGGTGGTTCCTAGATTGTGTGTTCTACACAGATTACATCCAGTTTGAGCTTGGTTGACAGTTGATTAAAACAAGCTACCACCTAGAGATAAGGCGAAAGAAACATACCTGAATGTTTCCTAGTAAATGTATAGCAGCCTTATTTTGCAAAAACTGGTCATTTGAATATAGCCTTGAGATTTGAGCTTCTCTCTCTGTTGCTTTTTTTTTGGCGGGGGGTGGGGGCGGGGGGGCTTTGTGTAGAAATTGAGCTATTTCCCAGCCTCTTGTGTTGAGCAGCTCCCTTCCTTTCCCCCATTTACCCACTGCTTTAGCCTCTGAGAGTCATAGTCTGTAATGTGAAGCATTACGTTTATGAGCAGCCTTCCAAAACTCCCTTAAGAGGTTGGGTCCCTCTTTCCCAGTAACTTGTATTACTGTAGACCACTCATCATACAAATATGATAATCTTGCTTCCCCACCAGACTAAACTCCGTAAGGACAGTGATCTTATCTGTCTCGTTCACCCATGTGACTGGAGTTACTTGCACTGTATCTGGTGCTTACTGATTCTTTGAAGTAAAACTAGCCGTTAGGCTAATAAAAACACATATTTTTTGCTTCATTTTATTTGTCCTCCTATATACTCTTCTTCAGTCTTTGCTGTCTGCTACCACTTGTTCAGAAATTAATATTTGAAGGTGCATGTATGCATGGAAGTGTATGTTAAATTGAGTGTTATGTTCCACAATGTTAAGATGTACCATGACTTCCAGGTGATTTTATTCCCGATCAACTTTGAGAACCCTGCTCTAAAAATTTTTATTACTGTTGCCTAGACATTGCTGAGGTTTTTCTTAACTT
The DNA here is from genome assembly GCF_009828535.3 of Hylobates moloch. Taxonomy (NCBI): domain Eukaryota; kingdom Metazoa; phylum Chordata; class Mammalia; order Primates; family Hylobatidae; genus Hylobates; species Hylobates moloch. The sequence goes on along the minus strand of NW_026652285.1, from coordinate 92,978,528 downwards.
CATACTTTTACTATTCCCTCTGCCTGCAGTATTCTTTTTTCTTTCCTTGATAAACTCTGCTCATCCTTTAGGGCCCATCTCCAATATCGCCTCTTCCCTGAAGTCCTCCCTGATACCCCTGGGCAGAGTTAGTCATTCTCCTTGATGTTTCCCTAGCAAGAGGTAAACATTTATTTTTTTCTGGGCTTCCTCCTCTACTCCCTACTTAGACTGAGTTCCTTAAAGGAAGAATCAGTGTCTTCATCTCTGGGTCCCTAATGTTCCTTTAGAACTGGTATACATTTGAAAACAAATATTTGAGTACACACTATACAGCATACACTGTTTTTGGTGCTGGGGATACAGCTGTGAAGAAATTCAGACACTTTTGAGTTAATGGCTTAATCTAACCTTTTAGATCCTTGTTTTTGTTTTGTTTTTTCTGTCTTTACATTGGGTTTTCTTGAGTCTGGGTGCTGTTTTGCAGCTTCTATTCTGTATATTTTGTCTTACTGTTAGTGTGTATCAGAGTAGGACCATGTACGTTTTGTTTTCCTGCATAAATTAGATAAAGTATTGTGTAGTATCAGGCAGGCAGTCCTAAGAAGGAATGCCATTATCTCCAACACTTGTTTTGCCTCTCACTATAGCTACCACAAATAAAAGAGATTGTATTATTCCTAGGACTTTCCACCTTAGAATAATAAGCTATAATAGTAAAAATTTTGAAATAGTTTTAGCAGAAAATTGCTAGTTGAATAGCATCATTCTTACAGTGTCTCTGGTTGGGAAATTATATAATTGGGGAAAATAAACATTATTGAACTCTATTATAAAAGACCCACTGACAGAGACATGTTTTAACTTTGTGTAATTATATGCACTAGTATTTAGTGTGGACTACAATGATGAACTGGATATCTTGGTGAGCGGCTCTGCAGACTTCACTGTGAAAGTATGGGCTTTATCTGCTGGGACATGCCTGAACACACTCACCGGGCACACGGAATGGGTCACCAAGGTAGGAAGACTTAGAAGAAGTCTCCTTCTTATCAGGCTTTTTGAGGGAGGGGGTGGAGGATGGTAGACACTGCCTTATAAGTGTTAGGTGAGTCATAAGATGGAATTGCTGTACCTACAAAGCATAATGGTACACAACAGTGACCAGCAAGTAGAAGGTACTTAATACATGGTGTAACAAATAAATGACTTATGGACATGGAAAGATGCCCACAATATATTAGGTGGATAGAGGGGGCAAGTAAAACAGGTTACATACAAAAAAGTATGTAGAGTGTGATACCGGTTTCTGAATGTGTTCATGCATCAAAATGTTGAAGGTGGGTATTTCTGGTGGGATTGTGGGTGCGTTTTTCCCTTTAGAATAAACATGTTTCTTTTTTAATCAGAAAAGCAATTTTCATTTTGAAAAAATAACAAGAAGTAGGACAAAGAAAACTGTACAGGATCTTTAGTAAAATATTGTAATGTTTTCTTTTTTTAAAAAAACAAGATTGTTGTGAGGATCAAATGCAGTATTAATAATGGATATACCGGCCGGGCGCGGTGGCTCACGCTTATAATCCCAGCACTTTGGGAGGCCGAGGCGGGCGGATCACGAGGTCAGGAGATCGAGACCACAGTGAAACCCCGTCTCTACTAAAAATACAAAAAATTAGCCGGGCGTGGTGGCGGGCGCCTGTAGTCCCAGCTACTCGGAGAGGCTGAGGCAGGAGAATGGCGTGAACCCGGGAGGCGGAGCTTGCAGTGAGCCGAGATCGGGCCACTGCACTCCAGCCTGGGTGACAGAGCAAGACTCCGTCTCAAAAAAAAAAAAAAATAATGGATATACCACGCAGAAGCACTTTTCTTGAGTTTACGATCCCATTCTACGAGGGGGCTGAGGAAACAGGAGTAAGCAAAATAGACCTACTCCTCACCATGTGGATGATAGTCTAATAGGAGAAATAGTTTTATTAAACAATTTCATGGGTAAATATATCATTTTAAATTGTGTTAAGTTTTGTGAAGGAACAGTACAGTGTTCTATAAGACAGTCTAGGGCCAGGCACAGAGGCTCACACCTGTAATCCCAGCACTTTGGGAGGCCAAGGCAGGCGGATCACCTGAGCCCAGGAGTTCGAGGCCAGCCTGGCCAACATGGTGAAACCCTGTCGCTACTGGAAGTACAAAAATTAGCCGGGCGTAGTGGTGAGTGCCTGTAATCCCAGCTACTCAGGAGGCTGAGACAGGAGAATTAACTTGAAGCTGGGGAGGCGGAGGTTGCAATGAGCCAAGATCGTGCCACTGCACTCCAGCCTAGGCGACAAAGTGAGACTCTTTCAAAAAAAAAAAAAAGAAAAAGTATAGGAAAGTAATTAGTTCAGAGAAAACTTTTTGAGAAGGGGGTTAAACATGAAGAATAAATAGGAGATAGCTGTGGAAAGAGTAGCTGAAAGATTGTTTCAGAGGGTGCAGTATATGCACAGCCCCAGCAGGTGGAAAGAACTTGGAACATTTGATGACCTGGACATAAGCCAGTGGAGCCATGCTGTATGTAGTTGGGAAGATGGGCAGAGAGGTGGTAATCCTGTATGATTTATAAGGCCACAGTAAGTATGGTGAATATCATCAGACGTGTACTAGGAAGCAATCCACGAGTTCTGAGCAAGTGTCTGGTGCGATCTATGTTTTAGGAAAATTAACTGCTGAATGAAGAATGGACTAGAGTTGGGCACAAGTGGATACAGGGTGACCATTTAGGCTTTGGCAGTAGTCTAAGCAAAAGATTCCCATAACTTAGATTTTCCTGGCAATAATGAAAAGGGCACCCATAAAGGATATGTCTTTAAGGTAAAGCCACCTGGCTTGCAGATTCACTGTGGGAAATGAAGAAGAATCATTTGTTGTTGTTTTAATACAGACAGGATCTCACTCTGTTGCCCAGGCTGGAGTGCTGTGGCATGATCATAGCTCTCTGCAACTTCGAATCCCCAGGCTTAAGTGATCCTCTCACCTCAGCCTCCTGAGTAGCTTGCACTACAGCCATGTGCCACCACACCAAGCTAATTTTGTTTTTTTTGTTTTTTTTTGTTTTTTTTTGTTTTGAGATGGAGTTTCGCTCTTGTTGTGCATGCTGGAGTGCAATGGCGCGATCTCGGCTCACTGCAGCATCCACCTGCCGAGTTCAAGTGATTCTCTTGCTTCAGCCTCCAGAGTAGCTGGGATTACAGGCGCCCACCACCATGCCTGGCTAATTTTTTGTGTTTTTAGTAGAGATGGAGTTTTACTGTGTTGGCCAGGCTGGTCTCGAACTCCTGATCTCAGGTGATCCACCCACCTTGGCCTCCCAAAATGCTGAGATAACAGTCGTGAGCCACCATGCCCAGCTGCTAATTAAAAAAAAAAGAAAATCTTTTTTTTTTTGTGGAGATGGGGGTCTTGCTGTGTTACCCAGGCTGGTCTTGAACTCCTGGCCTCAAGCAGTCCTCCCTCCTTGGCCTCCCAAAGTGCTGGGATTATAGGCATGAGCCACTGTGCCTAGCCCATGTTAACTTTTTACATAGAAAAGCTATATAGTGTAAGGCAGTTTGGTGTTGTGGAAAATAGTTGATTGGGGCTAGGACACTGTTGGTGATGTCTTGGACAAGTTACTCCTCCTTCAGGACCTGAGCTGTGTCATCTGCTAAATGTTCCTGTGAACATGAAGTGAAATGCTGGGACAGCACCCAGCAAGGTGCCTGATACTTAGTAATAGGTCTGTTTCAGTTGAGTCTGCAGTCCAGACTTCTGAATGAGTGAACCCTGCTTCCCCTCTCACCTTAGGCTGATTGATTACAAAAATAGCTAGAACCCAATGTTTATAGACTTATTTCAAGTGCTAATGGAATGTTAGCTTTTATTTTGTTACTACTGTAATTTACATTGTTACTTTATCTTTACTGTAATTAAATGAGGTAAGATAATAGGTGCTTGTCTCCTGTTTTAAAGATCAGGAAACTGACTGAGTTTAGATGGTCTTGCCCAAGGTTGCAAAGTCAGCATATGGCAGATTCTGGTCCCAAGTCCAGTGCTTTTTCATTTATGATTCACATGGTTATGAAAGCAGATCATTTGCATCTACATCAGAGTGTCTATGGGCTTTTTTCTTTTCTGTTCCTTCTATTAAGTTACATTTTATAATTTTAAAAAATCAGTCCTAATGTTTGCTTCTAGACGAATGCTAAGATTAAATGCTGCCAATGTTTAGACAGGTTTTTTTTTTTTTAACCGTTGTGGTCTTGCTCTGTTGCCCAGGTTGGAGTGCGGTGGTGCAGTCATAGCTCACTGCATCCTCCAACTCCTGGGCTCAAGCAGTCCTCCCACCTCAGCCTTCCGAGTCACTGGGATTATAGGTGTGAGCCACCTCATCTGGCTAATGTTAGACACTTTTAGATACTGCTAATAACAGAGAATATTGTAGTAAAACTTTTAGTAGAGGTTAATTTGGTAATGGAGTTATGGCTTAGCTATTCTAGCGTATGTTAAGCTCATTTTCATATTTTAATTTAAAGAATAAAATCATTATAGGAGCAGCATTAAAAGGATCTTTCCGTAACATGGTTTACATTTGCAGGTAGTGTTGCAGAAGTGCAAAGTCAAGTCTCTCTTGCACAGTCCTGGGGACTACATCCTCTTAAGTGCAGACAAATATGAGATTAAGGTGAGTTTTTTTCTCCATTAATTTTCTTCATTAAAGAAAAACTGGAAAACATAAGAAAATGAAAGTGGTATGGCAAAGGGTGAACATTCTAGGAAGAGGAGGGGGAATGTCTTAGTCCAAGCCATTTTAAACCCACCGGAAGAAGAGATGATTTGCTAGCTCTATGTCCTATGTAGCTTCTTAACTTGGATTTGTAAATGAAAAAGAAATTCACATAAATTTATGTTCAGCTTATTCTTAATTTTGTTGTTGTTGGTTTTTTTTTTGAGACAGAGTCTCGCTCTGTTGCCCAGGTTGGAGTGCAGTGGCACAATATTGGCTCACTGCAACCTCCGCCCCCTGGGTTCAAGCGATTCTCCTGCCTCAGCCTCCCGAGTAGCTGGGACTACAGGCGCCCGCTACCACGTCTGGCTAATTTTTGTATTTTTAGTAGAGATGGGATTTCACCATATTGGCCAGGCTGGTCTCGAACTCCTGACCTTGTGATCCACCTGCCTTGGCCTCCCAAAGTGCTGGGATTACAGGCATGAGCCACCACGCCTGGCCCATTCTTAATATTTTTTTACATATCTCCTACCATCCTTAATTCTTAGATCTGAACTATGAAAACAAAAATATTTATTGTAATGAATTGCAAAGAGTTCAGAAAGTACTCTCACATTCTTACTGCATCTCTTTTTTTTTTTTTTTCTGAGACAGGGTCTCACTGTGTCACCCAGGCTGGAGTGTAGTGGTAGAATCTTTGCTCACTGCAACCTCTGCCTCCCAGTTCAAGTGAATCTCTTGCCTCAGCCTCCCAAGTAGCTGGGATTACAGGCGTGTGCCATCACGCCTGGCTAATTTTTGTATTTTTAGTAGAGACGGGGTTTCACCATGTTGGCCAGGCTGGTCTTGAACTCCTGACCTCAAGTGATCCACCCGCCTAGGCCTACCAAAGTGCTGGGATTACAGGCGTGAGCCACCATGCCTGGCCCATTATTGGATCTTTTATACTGTCCCATGTGATAGGCATTATCTTCATTGCAGTAGCTGGAGTTAAGAGAGATTAAATAATTTACCCAAGATTGCACAGGAAAATTAAGACTTGGACCTGTGATTCTTGGCTATAAACCTGGGGTCTTTCCAGTATACTTCACTTGCTATCTGACTTCAGCAAATGGAGACCATTTTAAGGACAAGCTTTTCTGTAGTGATGTGATCTCTCATCTTTCCTCATTTTCTTTTTTCTATAGATTTGGCCAATTGGGAGAGAAATCAACTGCAAGTGCTTAAAGACATTGTCTGTCTCCGAGGATAGAAGTATCTGCCTGCAGCCAAGACTTCATTTTGATGGCAAATACATTGTCTGTAGTTCAGCACTTGGTCTCTACCAGTGGGACTTTGCCAGTTACGATATTCTCAGGTAATGTTTCTTTCGACCTCACGCTTTACCTTTGAAAGCCTGCTGCAGTTCAGTAGTAAAGACAAGACTAAATGTTTGGATGTACCAGTCAGTAGCTGGCTTTTAGGAAGTGTTTACTGTATCATTTGTAAACAGGGTTATATATACTGAACATCTCAGACAGGAAAAATATTTTAGAGGAAGTAAGCAAATGAAAAAGAGTTACACATTGGAACGTCCGCTGCCTGACTGTGAGTCATGAGCCACTTCTTTCAGATTTAACATGCTTTTCTGGAAAATGAGGGGTGTGGATGAAAAGATCTTTCAGATCTCCATAAGTTCTAATATTTTAAGTTCTACTTCATATTCAGTTGAAATTCTGCATTGTTTTTACAAACTTGGTAAACTTTAGTGGTATCTAGGGATCAAGTGACCTTCTGTTGACTAGTAGAAAGACAGAGATACTTAGAGAAAAATAAAATTTACAGGGTTTCCCTCCAAATAAATAAATAAGCAGCAGTCCATAGACAAAAAATTTTGTGATTCACTGCATACCGTAGGCCCTTCTTGGAGAAGGACAGTATCTGTTAGCATATTTGGGGCTGATGGAAGCCAGTGCCATGTGGTCATTAAGAGAACTTCGGTGATAGACAAACCTTGGCTTAAGATGTGGTGCCATCTCTGATGGGCTGTGTGATTTAGTATAAGTTTCTTAACTCCTCTGTAGCTCAATTTCATCATCTGTAAAGTGACTGTTAAATGAAATGCTTGTGATGAGGACCTAGTATACCACCTGGCAGATCTTTATTAATAGTAAGTCTGAGAGGCTCCATATAAAGAAACCTGTTTGAATTTATTGAACCTACTGTACTTCACACCTATTGTGCACACACTAATTAATAACAACTCAAAAAGTTAGCGTCCCATAGCATGGTTCAGGACTTGGAGGAGTACAGAAAATTGAACGTTCTCTTCATTGTTTTTTTTTTTTTTTTTGGGACGGAGTCTCGCTCTGTCGCCCAGGCTGGAGTGCAGTGGCACAATCTCTGCTCACTGCAAGCTCCGCCTCCAGGGTTCACACCATTCTTCTGTCTCAGCCTCCCGAGTAACTGGGACTACAGGCGCCCACCACCATGCCCGGCTAATTTTTTGTATTTTTAGTAGAGATGGGGTTTCACTGTGTTAGCCAGGATGGACTCAATCTCCTGACCTCGTGATCCACCCGCCTCGGCTTCCCAAAGTGCTGGGATTACAGGAGTGAGCCACCGCGCCCGGCCTCTTCATTGTTTTTATGCATGACTATTTGAGGTCAGCTTGTGTGGATCTGATCACAGTAGTAACCACAAAACTTTGGTGGGCCACGTCTCTCTGATCACAAAGTTACAACCCCATTTATGTCTTCCTGGAATCAGACCAACATTTCTAACCAGTTAGGTTTCAGAGCTTTCAGAATCAGTTATAGAAATGATTGTTATTTATGCTTTGAGAAAAAAGACTGAAACCTTTCCTAGAAAACATCTGTTTAAGCTTTTCCTGTTGTAGGTGGGGAAACTGAAGCTGAGACAGGGTAGGGGCCTTGCCCAGCATTCCATCTCTCACTGTATTCCAACATTCATCCATTCATGCATGGCTGGATTATCCAGTAGGCATATACTTATGGTACTAGAAAGCCAGGGACACCAAAAACAGGGGAAAATAAAGTTTTGAAAGAATTTGATATTTTGTAAAGCAAAATATTCAAGTAATCACTATGGGAAAATCACGTCTTTTATAGTTTAATATTGTTTTTATTTTGAGTTAAAATTTTAGATGGGAAGGTGCAAAGGCAAGGTGGGCTAGAGATGTCATAGTTGTTTTAATGCTTAGCATCTCCAAAGGGTTTAATTTGGTCCCACGTCTGCTTTCTCATGTATGCTTGTGACTCAGAGTGGCATATAGAGACTCGAGTCCTAGATGAAAGTTGTTAGTTTTTAGTGTTTGAATAATAGTTTTAAATAATAAACCTGCAAGATCGTTTGCGGGTAGGAATTGCCAGGTTCAGATTTTTTCTCTGAAAAGAGTCTGTCATGTGTCTGCTTTTTTCCTCCCAAACACAAATAAACCAACCTCTGTTGAAACCTACTACAAATCCTCTGGCTTCGGTTGCTAGGACCAGGTAGGGCTACTTAGCTTTGAAGCTAATTGAAAAGAAGCAAAGCACAAATAACAGCATGTTACTCAATAAGTCTGAGATATGATGTGATTGCTTGAGTTAGGTTATCTCTACAGCATGTAAGGTTACTTAGGTTCAAGGACCCAGACTCTGCACAGCAGGGATGTCTGGTTCCATTTCTAAAGTGATCAAAGTGAAAGCCACAAACTTGTCAAGACCTGTGCTTTATTCTGCAACATATTTGTGTTTCAGTCTTTGAAATCAGCTCATCTTCACAGATCTTAAGCCCTAACCCGGTAGCCACCTATTTTTTGTGTTTCTGTTATGATGTGGGACCTACCAGACTTTCTAGCTGTTTTTCCTAACCTCCTTTATTTTCGTTTTTATTTTATTTTTTTTGAGACAGAGTCTCACTCTGTCACCCAGGCTCTGGTGCAGTGATGTGATCTCTGCTCACTGCAACCTCCGCTTCCCAGGTTCAAGCGATTCTCCTGCCTCAGCCTCCCAAGTAGCTGGAATTACAGGCACCTGCCATGACGCCCAGCTAATTTTGTGTATTTTTAGTAGCTATGAGGTTTCATCCTGTTGGCCAGGCTGGTCTCAAACTCCTGACCTCAAGTGATCCACCCGTCTCGGCCTCCCAAAGTGCTGGGATTATAGGCATGAGCCACTGCACCCGGCTTCCTAGCCTCCTTTAGATCTCTTTTGTAGGAATTTGCACTTGCCTTTGTTTATTTCACCACTGCTTTATTCTTTAGATACTCATTGAGCACCCACCTTTGTGTCGGGCATTGTGGTATGCATTGGGAAACAGCAGAAGTACTTACCAAACTCAGGGAAATTACTGATCAGCAGGACGGGGAAGACTGATGTTAAACAGCTAATTGCAAACAGGTTGTTTAATGTTTGGGTTAAGAGGAGCCTAGTACAGAGTACTTTGAGGCCCTGCCTAGTTTGTGGAGTAAGGGAAGGCTTCTAAGAGGAAGAGACGTTTGGGCTGAGCTCTAAAGGGTGAGTATAAATGCCTCAACTAAGTACCAGGAGTGGGTGTACAGTGAGCAATTTTAGACTGAGACACTAGTTCGTTCGAAAGCCCTGAGGTTAAAGGAGCCTCAGGTACATTTGAGAAATTGAAGGAAATTCCTTAAATGCATCAGCATGGCTAAAGATGGGAGCACAATAAGGAGCCATCAAAGAGTTTAGAAGTTGCAACAAGGTGATAACATCAGGTTGTATGTGAGGTTAACTGATTCAAAGGGACTAAGTAGATGTGGGGAGATCAGTAGAAAGCCGTTGGCAATAGTGCAGGCAAAAGATGGTGTCTTGGACTAGAGCTGTGGTAGTGCATATAGTAGTGAATAAATTAGAGAAAAATTTAGGGCATAAAATTAATAGATCTTGGTGATCGAATGTGTGATTTGAATGAGGAGGAGGAGAATTGGATGGTTGCCACGTTTCCTAGCTTGAGCACCTGGGTGAATGAGCAAGTAAAGAAATAGAAAAATCAGGTTTGACTAGGAAATTCAGTATTGGATAGTTTGAGTGTGAGAAACTTTGTCTTATTCACTGCCGAAATCCTGGTACCAACATTGGCTAGCTCACTTTAGGCTCTTAGTAAATATTTGTTGAGTGAATGAATATGCGTCATCTAAGTAGAAAATGAGGGATGAGTTATCAGTTATAACTCATTTGGAACACACATATTGGGACCTCTATTTCCCCTTTACTTGAAGTTAATCTGAACTTACTGCTTTCCCTGGGATCAGACTCCATCTTGTAAATCTGTTTATAAAGGCTCACACCATAGACCATAGGGAGTGTTCAGTGATTGATTTTGGATGTTCTCAAACGTGTCATCTAATCTAAATGTCTACCTTTTTTAGCAGAAGTTTCTTCCATTTTCAGTCTAGGAAGGTGAGCTCACGCTCTGCTTTTCAAGCAGGTGCCAGCACCTGTTAACTGTTTTCTTAGTTTCATAGAAGTGATGTCTTGTTGATATTCTTAGTATCATAGATTTTTTTTCAGATATTAATTATAAGAGCAGCACATGCCCATGAGAGACAATTTGTAAAATTTAGACAGGCTTTCAGTATTCTCTCAGTCTATATTGCCCAGTCGCATTTCTTCTTCAAGAAAGAGAAAAAATATTCTTCCAGGTCCAGCTGATAAAAGACAGAAAGATTTGCTCATTCCTTGATACTCCTGTTATATCCATTGGAGTGTTTGTGCTGAGCATGTTCTCACATAGTCTGGCAGTTATATGCTATGCCCTCCCCTTCTAAGGGGCAAAGACTACCTTGCTTATCTCTCTTCAGGGGCCCAGCCAGCACTCAGCACCTATGATACGCAGAAAACATTTGCATCATGTTAGCTGTATGACTCATGGCAAGATGTTTTAGTCTTGTTTACTAATATAGTGGAGCGAATACCTCTACCTAACTGCATTATGAGGATTGAGATAACACGCTGGGTGCGGTGGCTCCCGCCTGTAATCCCAGCACTTTGGGAGGCTGAGGCAGGTGGATCACAAGGTTGAGATGGAGACCATCTCGCCAACATGGTAAAACCCCATCACTACTAAAAATACAAAAATTAGCTGGGCATGGTGGCGGGCACCTGTAATCCCAGCTACTCGGGAGGCTGATGCATGAGAATTGCTTGAATCCGGGAGGTGGAGGTTGCAGTGAGCCGAGATCGCGCCACTGTACTCCAGCCTGGCGACAGAGTGAGACTCCGTCTCAATAAATAAAATAAATAAAATAAAATAAAATAAAATAAAATAAAATAAAATAATAACATAAAATAAAATAAAATAATAAATAAAATAGTACTCCAGCCTGGCAACAGAGCGAGACCCCGTCTCAATAAATAAATAAATAAAATAAAATAAAATAAAAATAATTTAAAAAGATAACATGTTAATTATGAAGTTTGGTGCCTGGCACATTTAAATGCTTGATAAATATTGAATGTCCCCCATCCTTCCTGATACGAGACTGAAATTGGCTCCTTTGTAACTCTTTGCCTCTGATCGTAGTTCTGTCTTCTAAAGCTTATAATGTCTGTCCTGTCTCTTACACATCTTTCACTATTCAGAAGTGATCCTCATATACAGTTACCCTATTCCTGCCAACTCTTTCCTTTCCCATCTCAGCTGATAGCCTTCAGCTGTTCTTTCCTCGTCCTGGTCTCCAGGTCCTCCCATTCTGGTTGCTCTCTTGGACCTATACTAGTTTGGTGGTGTCCTTAAAACCTAGGCTAAACTCTCCTCCCACAGGAGCCCCACCATATGTCACGGAGCAGCATTTGTCTACTGCTTGTCTGGTAGCTCTTAGTTCCTCCGAAGAGGACATCAACTTTTCTTGTTAATCTTTTGCTTCACTAAGGGCGCAGACAACAGAAGATAAGTTGTTTTTTGTTTTCGTTTGTGCTGCTGTTTAGCTAGATGTCTCCTAGCCTTTGTCATTGATGTCTTGGAAACTGCCTCTGAGAAAGTTTAGGGCTGTCCTCCCAACTCCCTAGTTTTCTCTGCTTCCCCTAGTTGTTTCTCCCCTAGTTGTTTTCATAATAACTTTTTACAAATCTGTTATTAATAAATGTTTCTAAGTTATTTGGGAAACTTTAAATATTTTCAGCCTTTACCGTTTTTAGAGAGAAATGCATTTGTTTGCTGCCTGCCGAGTAGAGTAGCACTTTAGTCACTTGGCTTTCAGATTTCTTCTGGGCTTCAGGGTGTTCCAGTATTCTAGGAGTTGATGAATACATCTTTTTACCTTGCCTTCTAGTTCTCACTGGTAACTGACAGACAAATTGTGAATCCTTAGCCAAAGCATTTACTCTGCCAAAGCATTACTCTTTGGTTTTCACAGCTTAAAAATAGATTGTTTAGTTAAATATTATCTGTAAGATCCTTTCTAGCCTGGATAGATGCTTTGTGCTTTTATAAACTTTTATCAGGCCAGGTGCGGTGGCTCACGCCTGTAATCCCAGCACTTTGGGAGGCCGAGGTGGGCAGATCATCTGAGATCAGTAGTTTGAGACCAGCCTGGCCAACATGGCGAAACCCCATCTCTACTAAAAATACAAAAATTAGCCAGGTGCAGTGGTGGCTATTTGTAGTCCCAGCTACTTGTGAGGCTGAAGCAGGAGAATCACTTGAACATGGGAGGTGGAGGATGCAGTGAGCCGAGATCGCGTCCCTGTACTCCAGTGTGGGTAACACAGTGAGACCTTCTCTAAAAAAAAAAAAAAAAACTTTCATCAAACATCACCTTTCCATTACATGCCAATATTATATTATGACTGAACCCCCCTCTCCCGCTCCCGGCTTTTTTATAAGTGGGCTGAGCTTTTTCTCCTTATATTTTACTTTTTATCAAAAACATTTAACTCTAAATTTGCTTGAATTTAATATTGGTTTTAAATATCTCCAGAAAAGATTACAGTAGCATAAACAGAAGCAAAGTTGCCTTTCACAGTCCCTAACTCTCATCCTTGTAGGATCATCAAGACTCCCGAGATAGCAAACTTGGCCTTGCTTGGCTTTGGAGATATCTTTGCTCTGCTGTTTGACAACCGCTACCTGTACATCATGGACTTGCGGACAGAGAGCCTGATTAGTCGCTGGCCTCTGCCAGAGTACAGGAAATCAAAGAGAGGCTCAAGCTTCCTGGCAGGCGAAGCATCCTGGCTGAATGGACTGGATGGGCACAATGACACGGGCTTGGTCTTTGCCACCAGCATGCCTGACCACAGTATTCACCTGGTGTTATGGAAGGAGCACGGCTGACACCATGAGCCACCACCGCTGACTGACTTTGGGTGCCGGGGCTGCGGGTTTTGGGTGCAACCTCTGCGGCAGCCGACTGCATGAACCAAAGTTCTCACCTAATGGTATCATCACGCAGTGCACAATCATTTATCTATGTTTGCCAGGGGCCAGGGCTCGGGGTGGGGGAGGGCTTGTTTTATTGACATACAACGCAGCATGCTAATGGGGTACACCATTGACTTCATTTGTACTTAGTTATGTTGGTCAGTGTAAGAAGATGCATTTTGGGTTCATCTTTCTTGAGTGGAGTATTGGTTTTAAGTAAAGAAAGTTAAATGATCCATTAATCTGCTAATTGGTTGCCTATGAAATCACATTGTCTGTTATTAAAGCTTTTTACCATAGCCTTTTTTTCTTTTGAAGTTGAAGCAAAGGTGCTATGATGTTGTTACAGCAACTTTTCTCACACGGGGTTTAGCTCTTATAAGAGCCAGTGTTAAAACTTCCACCAAATACCAGTTCTAAGGAAAGTCTGTCTTCCAGTACAAATCCAATTCTATAAATTGAATGTTAGCAACTCATTCTAAACCTTAGATCTTGGCAGAGTCAAGGTTGGCCATGTTTAAGGTGTGAGCGAGTTCTGTAGTTTTTGTTTCCATGTCGGGGAAGCTAGTCCCCGGCAGCCTGGATGACTGCACGGCGGTGCCCTGGTATAGCAGAAAAGAGCAGTGAGCTGGAAAGTTAGAGACCGGGCCTGTTACCCTGGAACTCTGCACCCTCTCTGGGTCCCAGCTTCCTTGTCTGTACAGCCAGGTATTAAGCTCAGTGATTTCTAAGATTCTTTCTGGTCCTTCACCTACTGAAATGTGTAAAAGTTGATAGTGTATTTTTGTCCGATCCCTGATTCATGGTTTCTTTTAGGTCGGATAATATTTAAATGAAATGACTGATACAAAGTTTTCTATAAGAACATCAATTATATGAAAAGGATGAATAAAAGGGAAATGTGGAAAATATAGCTGATTCCACTTAAACAGTTTAAGTAATTGGTTGAAGAAATGCTGATGGAAGCCATGGTTTAAATAGGGACACACTATGCTATATTAGAAGGATACCTAAACCCAACTTAACTTCCTCCTTTGCCTCTAACTTAATCTGCAGCCTCAGGCAAGTTAACTTTCTCTTCTAAGACCATCATTTTCTTCATCTTTTAAGTGAGGGAATTGTCCTAGATGAGGGCTAACAAACCCAAATGCCTAAGGGAGCCGTGCAGGTGACATAAATGAGTAAAACGTTCTGGGGAGGATTGTGCTGTCCCCTGGAAAGTTGATCTAATAGGGCAGTTATTCAGCTCTGTTTTATCATTAGGAGAAGCAAGCCCAGGGTTGGCAGGTCTTCACATTGTTTCAGGAGAAGCTAGAAATCCAGATTTTTATTTGAAATCCTGGATTTTTAAAACGTTACAACTGATTAAAGAAAATTTAAAATGAGGTGAGCCAAACAAAACATGTCCCTAGGTTGCCAGGTTGTGTCCTCGTCCCTCTCTGAAGTTAGGTGATTTTGTGGTTCAGCAGTGGAAATGCTTGTTAGCGGTCACAATCAGGGAGAGAGGAGAGGGAGCAAGCAGTAGGAAAATCTCAGCCGCTCTTCAGCTGTCTCCCCTTGTATTACAAGGGTGGTGGGGAGGGATGTATTTCATTCACAGACCAATAGGAAGGTAGTTTGAAGATGAACATAAGAATTGGAACCTCAGTGACAGCTTATGTCTGGGAACATGAGTTATTCCTTCTGCTGACTCCAGTATAAAGCATATCCATCTTACAGGTGAGGAAAAGGGTTGCTGGCAGAGCTGAGAATGATGTGAACTCTAGAGTGGAGACCTATCTCTTGCAGAATCTGCATTAGCATAGAGCTAGACTCTGGACCTCTGAGTGCTGTGAAGTTGATAGAAATTAATGGTGAATTTCAAGGACAGGTATCATTAATATCCATGTTGAAACTGTGGGGTTTAAACAAAAGAATATCTTCCCCCATCCCACAAAATCTGGGTTTAATGTGTCACACACTGAGTTCTGTGCATGAGCTCTGCTTAGTACTCTAGAAATAGAACCAGAATCTATTTTGCAGAAGCCCCAGGAGACTTTGGGCAATGATGACGGTAAATGACTTTTTACTTTATTATTATTATTTTTGAGATGGAGTTTCGCTCTTACTGCCCAGGCTGGAGTGCAGTGGCACAATCTTGGCTCACTGCCACCTCCGCCTCCCGGGTTCAAGTGATTCTCCTGCCTCAGCCTCCTAAGTAGCTGGGATTACAAGCGTCTGCCACCACACCCAACTAATTTTTATATTTTTAGTAGAGACAGGGTTTCACCATGTTGGCCAGGCTGGTCTTGAACTCCTGACCTCAGGTCACCCACCTGCCTTGGCCTCCCAAAGTGCTGGGATTACAGGTGTGAGCCACCACTCCTGGCCAAGTTTTTACTTTTTATCGAGCCCGAACAGATAACTTATTACTGATCTAATGACCATCCCTACCCCACCTCACTTTCAGATCTATCCAGTAGCTTCAAAGGGCAAGTAATTATAATCATTTGTGGGAAAAGTTTTATTAAAGTGACAAACTTGAAGCTGTATATAGTATGTTCTATTTCAGTTTTTAGTGGTGAATACAGAAGTCATCAAGGTGGTACTTGGTGCCGCTGGAATTTTTTTTTTTCCTAGGCAGTCTTGCTCTGTCATACAGGCGGGAGTGCAGTGGCATCATCATGCAGCTGGATTTTGACAGCACAACTTCAGGCAGTAATTGGAGTCCTAATGTCAGTTCTTCCTTATGGAGGCCTTTATTTGGCCTGAGCTTTTATTTAACTACTTTATAGATGCTGGGTTTATTCATACTATCGCCAGTTATTATAAAAATGGAAAACTAGCTCATCCTTTTTGCAAAAGAAAGCAAAGTGGGGAGTCAGAATGAGAAGTGGGTAGGGGATAACTAAAACTATTCTTTACTCTCCTTTCATTGCCTTCGAGAGCTAGCTCATGCACACACTGACTTTGGCTTCCTTAGCACATAGGTAAGGGAATTGCCTTCCCCTCTTTTGTGAATATTCTCATTTCTGAAAAATTCTAAGTCATGAGAAGATAAGCCCCATCCTTTCTTACAAGGATTGGATTTCTTGGGTGACACTGTGGTGTGGTGGAAGCAAGCAGCTTCTCTCAGGTTCATAAAGGCCGTCATAACCACTTCAGGCTTCATGGTGTGGACAGGGATCCAGGAGAGCTGAGTGGATGTGTGAAGTTTCTGATAGATTCTGTCATCATTCCAAAGGAATGTAGTTTCCTCCAGCTCAATCATTTGAAGTAATACACATTGCCAAATCTGACTCTAACCTGGCATTTTAGACCTATTGGAGAAATAGGAAGAAAGCCCCTCCAGTGGAAGGACTGGACTTGGAAGAAGTTCTGCAGGAAGGTGCATGCAATTGGATAGCTGTTCATGAGTGAAACGTGGGGAACATTGCTATGTAATTGAAAGGTTTGCACTTCATTTTTCATAGTTTAAAAATTGTTCTGGCTGTTGAAATCACTTGGTGTGAGGTTTGAATGAGGATTATATAATCATTCTAGTATTCATAGGAAAATGATTACTGCTCTCCATTTGTAAAACAAAAGAAATAACTTTCGGAAACAGTATTTTAGACATGAAGAAATTGTTTGTATTATGTTGGGCATTTTGATCTAACAGAATCAGCTAAGGATAGTGGATCCTGGCTTTACACATTTCTTTGACCAAACCCAGCTGGCAACTTGAAGTTTTTACTGTGTGGCTACCAGGTTGCCTAGAGGTGAATCCTACCAACATCACTGTTTTTTGTTTTTTGTTTTGTTTTGTTTTTTGAGACAGAGTCTTGCTCTGTCCCCAGGCTGGAGTGCAGTGGCGTGATCTCGGCTCACTGCAACCTCAGCCTCCTGGGTTCAAGCGATTCTCCTGCCTCAGCCTCCCAAGTAGTTGAGACTACAGGCGCGTGCCACCACACCCAGCTAATTTTTGTATTTTTAGTAGAGACGAGGTTTCACTATGTTGGCCAGGATGGTATCGATCTCTTGACCTCATGTTCTGCCCGCCTCTGCCTCCCAAAGTGCTGGGATTACAGGTGTGAGCCGCTGTGCCCAGCCCCAGCATCACTTTTATAGCTTTCTGTGCCTCCTTCTCTGGGCCTTGGTGTATGAAGCCACTTGCCTTTCTCTGTAGGGAAGCGAGCAGAATCAGATTGCTACTCATGATGCAGTCTGGGCAGGGCATACTGTCACCTTCGCCTGTGGACACAGTTGTCAGGATAGGGGAGAAGCCCTTTACGCCCGTCTTCTTGACACAGCCCTCCTACCTGGTTACGCAGGTGCTTTCGCTTGGTTTAAGACAACCAAGACACTTGAGAATTATGCTGTCCTCAGAGTGTCTGATGAAAAGAACAGATTCACTTTTCTGACAAAATGCCCATTGGCCATCTTTGGCAGTGTCTCTAATCAAAGGTTCCCCATGCCTGCTCTAGGAAAGTAAACTTTTTTCAGAATAAATCCTCAAATGGATTACTGAGTAGTCTTTGCACCATTCCCATCAGCCTAATCAGACTGAATGGTCATGCTCAGTGCAAAAAGCTGTTTTGCTGTCAGGATGTTTCAGTGTTTCTGGTCTTTCCTGGAACAGTTCAGTTGTTTAAATTTAGTAATTCAATCCTGACCAGTGTAAAACCACTTAATTATTGCAGCCTAAAGAATTCAGCTACTTCTACTCTTCATAAATGTGCCCAAGTAAAGATGTATTTTTAATATTCAACCCTGGAAAATTAGTAATTCAGATGATAAAAGCTCATAATGTTTTGGTGTCTTTGTACTCAGATTGCGAACAGGCATATTTCACTGACTTAGACTAAAGTATACTTGATGAGAATGCTCAGGTTGAAGAGATAGTTCTGTCACCAATCCAACATCTATAGCAATGTGGAAAAAGTAATCAACTCATATTTCACTAATTTGATGTATGTTGTGATTTAGAGGGCGTGAGATAAAGTTTATATTTGAACTGTGTGGAGTAGGGGGAAGAAGAGATTGCTTAAGCAAATAGTGGAGTGACAGTGGAACAAGAGGTCTCTAAGATGAGAAGTTATTTTCTTGCATCATAGAAGCACTCTTTTTACCCGTGAGTGATTGTGTTAACTATAAATCATTTATATCTGTACATTAAAGCAGATTCCCTCAATTAGGCAAATTTGGTTAGCCAAGCCCAAGTTATTGTTTGTACTTGAAAGTAATAAAGCTGCATTTCCTTAAAAATATATTCTGTAGTTAAGACTTTGTCTTGCTTTCCCCCCAACCACTTCAGACATTTTATCCAACCAATTCAGGGACTTTTCAAAAGTCAGTGTGTTTTTGAAAATGGAACAACCCCTTGAGTAATCTGAGGTGGCTCTGTTTTTTTTACTGTTTCTGCATCTTCTAGGAGGTAAACTCAACAATATAACCATTTCTGAAGGTGATCCAAAAAGCAAAACAATAAAGGTAAAACGCAAGGAAATAATTTTGGTGAATTTCATGAATAGTTGCAAATGAAGGGATGGGGTGTGTAGAAGTCCCATTTTGCTTCCAGACCTTGGAATAGTCTTCCTCTCTTTTGCCCAAGGATGTGTCTATCCAACACATCTTTGCATGAGTTCTTTCTTCCTAACTTACAGGGCTTCTTGTCATTTGAGTACCACAGCCCTGTACCTTTGATCCCCTGACAGCATCATTAAGGGCAGATTGTCGTTCCTGTTTTACAGATGAGAAAGCTGTGGCTTGGTAAAGTATTCATGGCCTAGAGGAGTTGTAGGAGGTGGTGAGGCTGAAGCCCTGATTTTCAGCCCCCACAAACCTGGATTTTTTCCATGTTTTCACGTTTCTTTGTCTCTTTCCGTATTTTAAGTCTCTTCAAACCCCGACTGCTGCCTTCTCCCTTCACCACTTGTGTGCTCTGTTCAACCTGTCTTATGCTTTGCTTCCAGGGAGTCTCCCCAACCACTTCTTTGAGCACTTACTTGCTCTTGTTCAATCTTGGTAACTCTCCGTTACCAACAGGGCACATCTGGATTCCTTAATATAATGGAACCCTAGCTAATTTCTTCGAGCAAACTGTTCTTGCTCTTCTATTTATTCCCACCCTTGCACTTTGGGTGTTAATCTCCCATCCTCATGGAAAGTTCTTGATGTTCCTTTCCACCAGTCCTAGGGCCAGGCTTTAGATCCCATTGATCTCCCACTATCTTTAAAGCCTCTGCTGACCACCATACCCCACTCCAGCCTCACTGAGCATTTTTGTGTAAGGTTAATGGTGCAGTTCATTTAGCAATAAATACTGCTGTACCTTTTGCAGTAGACAACTATTAACTTTCATCCTTGATTCTCAGTTTTTTTTCAAAATACAGGTGAATACATGGCTTCCCCAGCAACATTGTAAGATTGAGAGCAGGAACTCAGTGAGACTTTAATAAATTCCACAGATTGTCTTAAGAGCTATCTAAACTTGGAAGAAAAATAACTTCCAGAGCATCTAAAATTGAAAATAAAAGATCAGAAGCAAATGAAAGATCAATTCCACACAGCTCTTCCTCTCTTAGACTTCCCTCTTCTGCCATATCCTGTAAACATCCGAAGTGTTCTGAGTACATTTGGACAGAATATTTAATGATCACCCTGTGATTAGACATGAGTAGTCCTTGCCAGTGGGATGTTCCTGTCCTTTGCATTTTGACCACATGTTCTGTGCTCTCTGTGGTAAAGATAATCTAACAGTAATGAGAACTTACAGAGAAAATTACCCAGAGCTCCTTTATCATTACAATTTTTAATACTCTCCTAATCCTTATGCACATGTGTATGGATTTATGTACTGCAAATCATTGTTTTGTAATACATTCTCAAAAATGTGCTTTAGGTTTTTACAACTACCATAATATTTTGTAATTTTCCTTCATTACTGTAATTTGCTAAACCATTTCTGTTTTGGTAGATAATTAGGTAGTTTCCAGTTCTGCTTTTTAGAAAATAGTACAGAGAACTTCTTTGTGCATATTTCCTTAGAACAAGTTCCAGTAGAAGACTTACTCGCAAAAGCAATGGAAATTTTTCCTAATATTTTCTGTTACAGAAGAGTGCATGCAACACAAAGTTTTGTCGAATAGTTATGAAGTGAACACTTGTCTAACCACTGCCCAAGTCAAGAAAGAACATTTCTAAACGTTTGCCAATTTAATAGATATAAAGGAAGTATCTCAAGGTTGCTTTAACCGACATTTCTTTAACACATGACAACATATTTTTATGGGGGAGGGGACTAGAGAGAAAATGACATATTTGTATGTGTGCTTATTTGTATCTCTTGAATTCTGTCTGCATCTTTTACCCATTTATTTTATTACACTTTCAAATACTTGTGAAATCATTGGTCGAGATGAATTATGGCTATAAATAAAATTTCACTAATCTAATTATCACTGATTTAGAAATAATAGTTCAACACAAGACATGCGTTGAAGTGTTCTTTCATTACATAAAAAGGATTTGTGTCAAGTAAACCTATACACAATCTCTGTTTACATATTAGTGGTTTATATGGTGCATCACAAATGATGCAAAAAGTAGATCTAGTAAGACCCAGTACCAAAGATTAGAGCTAGTCAACAATACTATTGAAAGGAAAATATGGACAATCGTGAGTCAAAAGGTTCTTTCCCCAAATTAACCATAGTATGTATTGAAGTTTAAAATTAGGAATTCATTTTGGAAAGCAACCAAGCACAGATTCTAAGAACGTAGTAATCCTGTGTTTTATTTTTACTCAATGCAGACTCGAGGGTGTCAGGTGTGCTTTTATATCTCCAGCCTCTGTAAGTTCAGAGAGGAGATTTTCTATCTGAAACTTGCCATAGGATAGCAAACACATTCCTGAGTTTCTTAGTTCAGCAGGTTTAGCCATGTGAGGCAGCTCTTGCGCTAGTTGATCTTTCAGGCTTTAAGGGCACAAGGCTTAAACTCTATTTGACAGAACAGAAAAACAACACTTAGGAAGTCTGTACGTTGGAAGAAATGGAGAGGTGGAAGTAAAAGACTAAGAGTTATCTTTTTCATTTTCCTTTTCTCCCTCACCCGACTATGTCTTGAGAACGAACCATGTCTCATTCGTCTCTGTGCTCACATCACCTAGAACTACAAAGTAAACTGGAGGAAGGATGGATGGATGTATGGGTGAATGGGTCTTGGGTTGGTCTACATTGACTTTCTGTAATCCAGTGTTCACAAAATGTACTTTCCTTCCAGCATCACCTGGAAACATCAGCATCACCTGGAAACTTGTTAGGAATGCTAATTATCAGGCCACACCCAGACCTAATGAATCAAACTTTGGGGCTGGAGACCCACAGGTGTTTGTGATGCCCACCAAGGTTGAGAACCCCGGCTATTATCTAGCTTTTTCTGCCACCTAGTGGAAAATTTGGGAGTTGCATCTAGTAATGAGAGCCAGATTCTGTTTCTGTTGAAGACATTTAATTATACCGAGGACTTTCTTGCACTTAAGGTTACTGCGCATTCTGAGACTGAGTTTTGTTCTTGTCGCCCAGGCTGGAGTGCAGTGGCGTGACCTCTGCCTCCCAGGTTCAAGCAATTCTGCCTCAGCCTCCTAGGTAGCTGGGATTACAGGCGCACACCACCATGCCCAGCTAATTGTTATTTTTAGTAGAGATGGGGTTTCACCATGCTGGCCAGGGTGGTCTCAAACTCCTGACCTCAGGTGATCCGCCCACCTCAGCGTCCCAAAGTACTGGGATTACAGGAGTGAGCCACCGCACCCAGCCTGAATGTGTTCTAATACTGTACTTGCCTTCTACTTTATTTCCAGTTATCATAGGGCATGTCATGTTAAGACATCAGTAGGCAGCAGAAGGAACTGTCAACAGAATAAATAGACAATCTACAGAATGGGAGAAAATATTTGCAAACTATGTATCTGACAAAGGTCTAATATTCAGCATCTATAAAGATCCTAAGCAAATCTACAAGCAAAAAAGCATTAAAAAGTGGGCAAAGGACATGAACACTTTTCAAAAGAAGATGTGTGTCCAAAAGAAGCATATTTTAAAAAGCTCAATAACACTGATCATTACAGAAATGCAAATCAAAACCACAGTGAGATACCATCTCACACCAGTCAGAATAGCTATTAAAAAGTCAAAAAATAACATGACCAGGTGCAGTGACTCAGGCCTGTAATCTCAGGACTTTGGGAGTCTGAGGCTGGTGGATTGTTTGAGCCCAGGAGTTTGAGACCAGCCTGGGTAACAGGGTGAAACCCCATCTCTACAGAAAATACAAAAATTAGCCAGACGTGGTGGCATGCGCCCATAATCCCAGCCATTTGGGAGGCTAAGGTGGGAGAATTGCTTGAGCCGGGAAGGCATAGGTTGCAGTGAGCCGTGATTATGCTACTGCACTGCAGCCTGGGTGACAGAGCAGGAGTCTGTCTCAAAAAAAAAAAAAAAAAAATTTGGCCGGGCCTGGTGGCTCACGCCTGTAATCCCAACACTTTGGGAGACAGAGGCGGGTGGATCACCTGAGGTCAGGAGTTTGACACCAGCCTGGCTAACATGGTGAAACTCCGTCTCTACTAAAAATACGAAAAAAAATTAGCTGGGCATGGTAGCAGGTGCCTGTAATCCTTGTTACTTGGGAGGGCTGAGTCAGGAGAATAGCTTGAACCTGGGAGGCGGAGGTTACAGTGAGCCGAGATCACGCCACTGCACTCTTGCCTGGGCAACACAGTGTCGTATCAAAGAAAAAAAAAAGAACGAACTTTGGAGAGGTAGAGAAAAGGGAACACATTTACACTGTTGGTGGGAGTGTAAATTAGTTCAACCATTGTGGAAAGCAGTGTGGTGATTCCTCAAAGAGCTTAAAAACCAGAACTGCCATTCAACCCAGGAATTCCACTACTGGGTATATGCCCAAAGGAATATAAATCGTTCTACCATAAAGATACGTGCACGTCTGCTGGGTGTAGTGGCTCATGCCTGTAATCCCAGCATTTTGGGAGGCCGAGGCAGGTGAATCACCTGAGGTCAGGAGTTTAAGACCAGCCTGGCCAACATGGTGAAACCCCATCTCTACTAAAAATACAAAAATTAGCCGGGTGTGGTGGCATGTGCCTGTAATCCCAGCTACTTGGGAGGCTGAGGCAGGAGAATCGCTTGAACCCAGGAGGCGGTGGTTGCAGTGAGCAGAGATTAAGCCACTGCACTCCAGCCTGGGTGACAGAGTGAGACTCCATCTCAAAAAAAAAAAAAAAAAGAGATAAATATTTTCTATTTGCTTATTTTTGTATTTCTAAGTTTCCTACAATGAGCATGAGTTTTTTGTTGTTGTTGTTGTTGTTGTTTTTTTGTTGTTTTTTTTTTTTTTTTTTTTTTTTTTGGAGACGGAGGCTTGCTCTGTCGCCCAGGCTGGAGTGTAGTGGCGCAATCTCAGCTCACTGCAAGCTCCATCTCCTGGGTTCACGCCATTCTCCTGCCTCAGCCTCCCGAGTAGCTGGGACTACGGGCACCCGCCACCGCACCCAGCTAATTTTCTGTATTTTTAATAGAGACAGGGTTTCACCGTGTTAGCTAGGATGGTCTCGATCTCCTGACCTCGTGATCTGCCCACCTCGGCCTCCCAAAGTGCTGGCATTACAGGCTTGAGCCACCACGCCCGGTCTAGCATGAGTTATTTTTAAGAATAATTAATTTTTTTTTTTTAGTTATATAATACAGCTGCAGGCATCTTTTAGCTCAAACTCCCTCTTTCAGGAAACACGTATGAGGTTTCTACTCTGTATCAGGCATTGTGCTGGGGCCTGGGGATATGTAGATTAATCGTGTATGGTCACTGTTTCTGGGAGCTCAGGTTCCCTAGGATAGTACACACACAAAACCCAAGAGGTGTCATGAAGGAAGCACCAAGAAGGAAGAAGTTCTACTTAGGGGTGATAACCAAGGTTCCATAGAGGAAGTAACTCTCCAAGAGATTTGTAAGCTAGTAGAAGGATTCTAGATACAGACTTTCTATAAACTGATACTCTTTGTTTGCTGCCTCTAGGTTGCTAACCTAGATGCATGGTTGGTGGAACCGTATCACTCTTTGGGTCTTTATTGAATATAGGAACATATAAGACAC
This sequence comes from Hylobates moloch, assembly GCF_009828535.3. Taxonomy (NCBI): domain Eukaryota; kingdom Metazoa; phylum Chordata; class Mammalia; order Primates; family Hylobatidae; genus Hylobates; species Hylobates moloch. The sequence continues at coordinate 92,954,305 of NW_026652285.1, read as the reverse complement.
TGCTAGAACTTGAAGGCAAAAATCATTAAACAACGGAAACTCAACACAAAATGAGCAGGTTGGTGGTGATGCCAGCCTGGTTTTTTAATCTCTTCAGATCCACACAAAGAACAGCAACTAGGCCAGGCGCGGTGGCTCATGCCTGTAATCCCAGCACTTTGGGAGTCCGAGGCGGGTGAATCACGAGGTCAGAAGATCGAGACCATCCTGGCTGACACGGTGAAACCCCATCTCTACTAAAAATACAAAAAATTAGCCGGGCATGGTGGTATGCGCCTGTAGTCCCAGCTACTTGGGAGGCAGAGGCAGAAGAATCGCTTGAACCCAGGAGGCGGAGTTTGGGAGGTTGCAGTGAGCCGAGATCACGCCACTGCTCTCCAGCCTGGGCGTGTCTGTCTCAAACAAACAAAAACCCAGCAACTGAATAGCAAAACCAAGGGCCCAGACAGTACTTTCAACAAAGCTAGGTACAAGGTAACCTCATGAGCCCCAGAATACAGTGGTTGAGGCAAAATACCTATTGCCACAAGAACATTTTTGTAGGAGGAAAATGAAGGAAGGAAAAGAGATAGTATATGAGAGGCCTGAGAACAGGAGAATCCAAAATAGGCAACAGGTGATCAATGGAGAGTTGGGCTGCCAATCTGAAAACGTCAGCTGAAGCTGGGAGAGGCTCTGTCCTCTCCAACAGTGGATGAGAACAAGGACCTAAGGCAAGAACGCCTGAAAGGGCTGGAGGGCTGGAGCCCTTATAAATAGTTGAGGCTGATCAGCTCTCTCTTAGGACAAGGCCCCACACCAGGGAAAACTCCTGGGGCTAAAACTCCTGGGAGCAGGACAGGGACAAGAAAGGAAAGTAAGAGATGGCCCAGACTCAAGAAAGGATAAAGACAGAGGCAGGAAATGCCAGAAAACGAGTTGCAATATGTTTGAACTCCATACATCAACAAGAGAAGGGGGACTGCTCTGAAAAGGTCGAAAAGCTTGCCTGAACATACACTCATTCCAAAAAGTCAGGAAAACAAATTTTACATAAAAATAATATAAAAGTATCAAGATCAAATTATATACACAGTTATTAAGAAAAAAATGCGAAGAGGGGGCAGATTAACATCCTTACAGACGAAAACACACCAGGGAGACACCATAAAAGAGATCAAGACTAACTTAAAAACAAATATATCAGCCTGGGCATGGTGGCTCACACCTGTAATCCCAGCACTTTGGGAGGCTGAGGCAGGCTGATCACTTGAGCCCAAGAGTTCAAGACCAGCCTGGGCAACATGGTGAAACCCCATCTCTCCAAAAAAAAAAAAAATTAGCTGGGCATGGTGGCATGTGCCTATAGTCCCAGCTACTCAGGAAGCTGAGGTGGAAAGGTCACTTGAGCCTGGAAGGTCCAGGCTGCAGTGAGCCATGTTTGAGCACTGACTCCAGGCTGGACAAGAGAGTGAGACCCCATCTCAAAAAAAATAATAATAACAGATAAACAGATAATGACTTAAGAGATAAAAGACAGTGAAAAAGAAAGATATGTTTAAATAAAAAGGAAGAGATAAACAAGATTTGAGGGAAACTGACAAATATTGAAAGCAGCAAAGATCAAACATACAGGTAATAGGAGTTCCTAAAGAAGAAAACCAAGCAAGGGAGGAACAGAACAAATGCCAAAAGATATAATTCAAGAAAACATTTCAGAAATTTAAAAAAGGTTGAAACTACAATTGAAAGTATACCAAGAGAATATACACCCTGAGTGACCAACATTAAAACATTCCATTAAACTTATTAGACTTTAAATAAAAAGCAAATATTATTTGGGCATCCAAATAGTAGATGAGGAAAAATTTCTCTTAATAAAAGTATTCCAACTCTAAATGGGAAAAAGATAGAATATAACCAGTTTGTAACTCCTCTGAATAAATAGGCATTGAGCATCACCCACTCCTAAGATCACAGTGAGACAACAAATCATAATGTGTCTCCTATAGTCATGCCAAATACCCTCAGTAGTCTTGCCAAAGGGACCAAACGTGAGTTTGAACCATTCTCTGAACCTAGGTACCAATTTGCAGGAAATACCAAGGATAGAGAAATATGTTGAACTGCAACAGGAGTATAAAATCAGCAAAATCCAGACTGCAGGAAACTGCAGTAAATGACCTGGGTTTTTCAACAGATACATTGTAAGGAAATGAAAGGGGTGGAGGAAGAATCTATAAATTGAAAGAGGCAGGGCCAGGCATGATGGCTCATGCCTGTAATTCCAGCACTTTGGGAGGCTGAGGCGGGCAGATCACCTGAGGTCAGGAGTTTGACACCAGCCTGGCCAAAATGGTGAAACCCATCTCTACTAAAAATACAAAAAAATTAGCTGGGCATAGTGGCACATGCCTGTAGTCCCAGCTACTCGGGAGGCTGAGACAGGAGAATCGCTTGAACCTGGGAGGTGGAGGTTGCGGTGAGCCGAGATCATGCCATTGCTCTCCAGCCTGGGCAACAAGAGTGAAACTCTGTCTAAAGAAAAAAGAAGATACATGAATAAGAACTTAAGAAGATGCTTAACATCATTAGTCAACAGGGAAACATCTAAATAGAATGGCTAAAATTTAAAAAACCAACCAAACCAAGTACTAGAGAAGATGTGGAGCAACTGGGGATCTCATACACTGCTAACGGGAATGCAAAATGACACAACCACTTTGGAAAAATATGTGGCAGTTTCTTAAAGTTTAACAGACACCTACCATATGACACAGCCATTCCATTCCTAGCTTTTTTTTAATCCAAAAGAAATAGAAACATACATCAACACGGCCGGGCGCGGTGGCTCACGCTTGTAATCCCAGCACTTTGGGAGGCCGAGGCGGGCGGATCACGAGGTCAGGAGATCGAGACCACGGTGAAACCCCGTCTCTACTAAAAATACAAAAAAATTAGCCGGGCGTGGTGGCGGGCGCCTGTAGTCCCAGCTACTCGGAGAGGCTGAGGCAGGAGAATGGCGTGAACCCAGGAGGCGGAGCTTGCAGTGAGCCGAGACTGCGCCACTGCACTCCAGCCTGGGCGACAGAGCGAGACTCCGTCTCAAAAAAAAAAAAAAAAAAGAAACATACATCAACACACAGCCTGGCCAACATGGCACAAACCCGTCTCACTAAAAATACAAAAATTAGCCAGGAGTGGTGGCATGCACCTGTAATCCCACTTACTCGGGAGGCTGAGGCACAAGAGTTGCTTGAACCTAGGAAGCAGAGGTTGCAGTGAGCCGAGATTGCATCACTGCACTCCATCCTGGGCAACAGAGTGAGACCCTGTCTCAAAAACAAAACAAAACAAAACAAAACCCATATATCAACACAAAGATTTGTACCTAGATATTTATAGCAGCTTCATTTGTAATAGCTCCCAAACTGGAAACACCCCCAAATGTGTATTAACAGATAAATGGATGTATAATTGAGACCTATTTGTACAAAGAAGTACTACTGAACAATAAAAGGAAAAATTATCAACATATACAATAATATGTGTGAACCTCAAAATTATGATGCTGAGTAAAATAAGCCTGATAAAAAGAATGCACACTATATGCTTCTATTTATACAAAATTATATCTATAAAATCAATCTCCAGTGACAGAAAGCAGATCAGTGGTTATTTGGGATGGAGCTGGAGGAAATGATGACCACAAAGGTGCTATGGTCTGAGTTTGTGTCCCCCCAAAATTCATATATTGAAATCTTAACCTTCAAGGTGATGGTATCAGGAAGTGGGCCTTCAGGAGGTGATTAGATGGTAAGGGCAGGGCCTCCATGAATGGGACTAGTGTCCTCATAAAAGAGACTCAGTGAGTTTGTTTCCCTCTTCTGCCTGGGAGGTTACTGTGAGAAGACAGGTGTTTATGAAGAAGCTGGCCCTCACCAGACATCTTGATCAAGGTCTTCCAGCCTCCAGAACTGTGAGAGGCCGAGGTGGGCAGATGGCCTGAGGTCAGGAGCTCGAGACCAGCCTGGCCAATGTGGTGAAACCCCATCTGTACTAAAAAAAAAAAGAAAAAGTTAGCTGGGAGTGGTAGTGGGCGCCTGTAATCCCAGCTACTCAGGAGGCTGAGTCACGAGAATCGCTTGAACCTGGGAAGCAGAGGTTGCAGCAAGCCGAGATCGCGCCACTGCATTCCAGCCTGAGTGACAGAATGACACTCTGTCTCAAAAAATAAAATAAAATATAAATAAATACATTTCTGTTGTTTATAAACCACCCAGTCTATAATATTCTGTTAATAACAGCCTGAACAGACTAAGACAGAGGGGTACAAGGAAGCTTTAGGGGTGATTGAGATGTTCATTATCTTGATTATAGTGATGGTTTGACAGGTGTATACTTATGTCAAAGCTCATCAAATTGAATATTTTAAATATGTGTAGTTTATTGTATGTTAAGTACACTTCATTAAAGTGGTACAGAATGATTTCTTGTTCTTGCTTTATCTTTATTTTCCTAAGTTTATTTACCGTGCATGTTCTTAGCTGGTCTATTCCAATAATTTTGCTTTAGATGGTAGATGTTCGTTGTCCGCTTTTTACTGTGTTTGCACTCCTCAGGTGGCTAATTAGTTTGGTCAATGAGCTCCTGTTCTCCTGGGGTATCAGCCACTCTGCATGGCAATTTCTGGGGGAAGGGCTGAGGACCAGGCTCTAGTCTGTCTCTTGCACTGGGTTTAAGGAGAGAGAAGGAGGTAAGCCCTGGTCACAGAGTGCCCCCTGAATTTTTTTTTTTTTTTAAGAGATAGAGTCTCTGTCGCCCAGGCCAGAGTGCAGTGGCGTGATCACAGCACACTGCCACCCTTAACTTCTGGGCTCAAGCAATCCTCCCACTTCAGCCACCCAAGTAGCTAGGACCACAGGTGTGCGCCACCACACCAGGCTGATTATTTTATTTTGTAGAGATAGGGTCTCACTGTGTTGCCTAGGCTGGTCTCGAGTCCTAGCCTCAAATGATCCTCCCACCTCAGCCTTCCAAACTGTTGGGATTACAGGCGTAAGCCACCACACCTGTCCAAAAACCTTTTTTTTTTTTTTAAACGGAGTCTCGCTCTGTTGCCCAGGCTGGAGTGCAGTGGCACGATCTCGGCTCACTGCAAGCTCCATCTCCGGGGTTCACACCATTCCCCTGCCTCAGCCTCCTGAGAACTGGGACTACAAGCACCCGCCACCACGCCCGGCTAATTTTTTTTTTTTTTTTTTTTTTTTTTTTTTGAGACGGAGTCTCACTGTCTTCCAGGCTGGAGTGCAGTGGCACGATCTCTGCTCACTGCAAGCTCCGCCTCCCGGGTTCACGCCATTCTCCTGCCTCAGCCTCCCGCGTAGCTGGGACTACAGGCACCCATCAACACACCCGGCTAATTTTTTTGTATTTTTTTAGTAGAGACGGGGTTTCACCGTGTTAGCCAGGGTGGTCTCGATCTCATGACCTCGTGATCCACCCGCCTCGGCCTCACAAAGTGCTGGGATTACAGGCGTGAGCCACCGCGCCCAGCCACCCGGCTAATTTTTTTTTGTATTTTTAGTAGAGACGGGGTTTCACCATGTTTGGCAGGATGGTCTCAAACTCCTGACCTTGTGATCCACCCGCCTCGGCCTCCCAAAGTGCTGGGATTACAGGCATGAGCCAGCGCGCCCGGCCCTCAAAACCCCTCTTGATCCCTCTGGTCTAATCACATCTTTCTAGGTGAGAGTTATCCTCTGGTCAGGGATTTGCCCTTAAATTTATACTAAACAACCAGCAGTGATAGGAGGCATCTTTGCGGGAAATAATCTCTAATTTCACTTAACTTTTCTCCTTATTAGGGCATGTTGCTTTCCTGGAAGGCTGATCCATGTGGCCTGGCTATGCTGATGGTTTCTAAAGGGAAGAAGTAGGAAGTAGGTAGTGATTGTCCCAAGACAACACCTGGGTGAGCAACAGCTGACCTTCCTGGCCTGTAGTCTCTCTCTGCCGCCTCCATCAGCCCTTCACCCAGGCTGCAGGCACTTCCCTCCTTGCTCCTAAGTATAGAAATCATTGCAGACAGACTTCTTTCACCCCAGAGGTGGCTTCTTTTTTTTTTTGAGACAGTCTCGCTCTGTCGCCCAGGCTGGAGTGCAGTGGTGCGATCTCGGCTCACTGCGACTTCCGCCTCCTGGGTTTAAGCGATTCTCCTGCCTCAGTCTCCTGAGTAGCTGGGATTACGGGTGCCCGCCACCACACCCAGCTAATTGTATTTTTAGTAAGGACGCGGTTTTACCATGTTGGCCAGGCTGGTCCTGAACTTCTGACTTCAGGTTATCTACCTCCCTCGGTGTGTCCGGAATTCGTGGGTTCTTGGTCTCACTGACTTCAAGAATGAAGCTGCGGACCCTCGTGGTGAGTGTTACATCTCTTAAGGTGGCGCGTCTAGAGTTTGTTCCTTCTGAGGTTCAGATGTGTTGGGAGTTTCTTCCTTCTGGTGGGTTCCTGGTCTCGCTGGCTTCAGGAGTGAAGCTGCAGACCTTCGCTGTGAGTGTTACAGCTCATAAAAGCAGTGTGGACCCAAAGAGTGAGCAGCAGCAAGATTTATTGCAAAGATTGAAAGAACAAAGCTTCCACGGTGTAGAAGGGGACCCAAGCGGGTTGCCACTGCTGGCTCGGGCAGCCTGCTTTTATTCTCTCATCTGGCCCCACCCACATCCTGCTGATTGGTAGAGCTGAGTGGTCTGTTTTGACAGGGCGCTGATTGGTGCGTTTACAATCCCTGAGCTAGACACAAAGGTTCTCCACGTCCCCACCAGATTAGCTAGATACAGAGTATCGACAGAAAGGTTCTCCAAGTCCCCACCAGAGTGGCTAGATACAGAGTGTCCATTGGTGCATTCACAAACCCTGAGCTAGACACAGGGTGCTGATTGGTGTGTTTACAAAGCTTGGGCTAGATACAGAGTGCCTAATGGTGTATTTACAATCCCTTAGCTAGACATAAAGGTTCCCCAAGTCCCCACCAGACTCAGGAGCCCAGCTGGCTTCACGCAGTGGATCGCGCATTGGGGCTGCAGGTGGAGCTGCCTGCCAGTCCCGCGCCGTGTGCCCGCACTCCTCAGCCCTTGGGTGGTCGATGGGACCGGGCGCCGTGGAGCAGGGGGTGGCGCTCGTCGGGGAGGCTTGGGCAGCACAGGAGCTTACGGAGGTAGGGGGAGGCTCAGGCATGGCGAGCTGCAGGTCCCGAGCCCTGCCCCGCGGGAAGGCAGCTAAGGCCCGGCGAGAAATTGAGCACAGCAGCTGCTGGCTCAGGTGCTAAGCCCCTCACTGCCCGGGGCCGGTGGGGCCGGCTGGCCGGCCACTCTAAATGCGGGGTCCGCCAAGCCCACGCCCACCCGGAACTTGCACTGGCCCACAAGCACCGCGCGCAGCCTCGGTTCCCAGCCGGGCCTCTCCCTCCACACGTCCCCGCAAGCTGAGGGAGCTGGCTCCAGCCTTGGTTCCTGACTTCACGTAATCTACCTGCCTGGGCATCCCAAAGTGCCGAGATTACAGGCGTGAGCAACCGTGCCCAGCTGATCTTGTTGTTTTTTATGGCTGCATAGTATTCTACGGTGTATATGTACCACATTTTCTGTACCCAGTCTGCCATTGATGGGTATTTAGATTGGTTCCATATATTTGCTATTATGAATAGTGATGTAATGAACATACACATGCATTTAGCTTTATGGTAGAACAATTTATATTCCTTTAGATATCTATCCAGCTGTGGGATTTGCCAGGTGAAATGGTAGCTGTGGTTTTAGTTCTTTGAGGAATGCCACACTGCTTTCCACAATGGTTGAGCTAATTTGTACTCCCACCAGCAGTATATAATTGCTTTCTTTTCTCTGCAACCTGGCCAGCATCTGTTATTTTTTGACTTTTTTTTTAAGACAGAGTTTGGCTCTTGTCACCCAGGCTCGAGTGCAGTGGCGCGATGTCAGCTCACTGCAACCTCTGCCTCCCAGGTTCAAGCAATTCTCCTGCCTCAGCCTCCCGAGTAGCTGGGATTACAGGCAGCCGCCACCCCGCCCAGCTGATTTTTGTATTTTTAGTAGAGACAGGGTTTCACCACTTTGGCCAGGCTGGTCTGGAACTCCTGACCTCAGGTAATCCACCCGCCTCGGCCTCCCAAAGTGCTGGGATCACAAGCGTGAGCCACTGCGCCTGGCCTTGACTTTTTAATAATAGCCATTCTGACCTGTGTGACATGGTATCTTGCTGTGGTTTTGATTTGCATTTCTCTAACAATCAGTGATACCGAGCATTTTTTCATATGCCTGTTGGCCGCATGTATGTCTTCTTTTGAAAATGTCTGTTCATATTCTTTGCCCATTTTTTAATGGGGTTGTTTGTTTTTTGCTTGCACAGTTGTTTAAGTTTTTTGTACATATGAGACCTTTGTCAGATGTATAGTTTGCAAATATTTTCTCCCGTAATATTCTTTGATGAGGTAGTCTGGATCTGAAAATTAAGTTCTGAGCATCATAACACTAAAGGCAATAAGAGCTACAGAAAAGTGTAAAATAGTTTACTGATTCAAAAGCCAGAAAAATAAAGAACTTTTAAACATATTTTGACAAATAGTTTAGAATGATATTCATTCGAGTTAGCATTCAGTGAATGTGAGTGGCTAACATGACCCTGTTGTTAGTGTTAAGAAAATTGAAGTATAGGGAATCCTAAATAAGTTAAAATGGTATCTTACACCAGTTTAACAAGTTAAACTTTTTTTTTTTTTTTTTTTTTTTTGCGACGAAGTCTCACTCTGTCACCCAGCCTGGAGTGCAGTGGCACTATCTTGGCTCACTGCAACCTCCACCTCCCAGGTTCAGGCGATTCTCCTGCCTCAGCCTCCTGAGTAGTTGGGACTACAGGTGCACACCACCACACTCGGCTAATTTTTGTATTTTTAGTAGAGACAGGGTTTCACCATGTTGGTCAGGCTGGTCTCCAACTCCTGACCTCGTGATCTGCCCGCCTCAGTCTCCCAAAGTGCTGGGTTAGAGGCATGAGCCATCGTGCCCGGCCTAACAAGTTAAGCTATTAATTCGCATTTGACAGTTGCATTTAACAAATTTGTATTAATTTGCATTTGACATTGCATTTAACAAATCGCATTGGTCTCCAGGCTGTACTCTGAGTATACTAAGATGTTTCCCGCTTTGAAGTTTTTTAGGTATTGTTCCATTTGCCTGAAATGGAAATGTTTCTTCTGGATCTTCACAGGTTTTGCTCCTTCTCAGTACTCAGAGCTATCCTCAAATTTCACCTTTCTAGAGAAGATTTCCATGACCACTCTGTCTATAAGAACCTGATCTCGACCCTCAATCATTCTTGAACTCCATATTTTTCTTCACAGCACTTATCTCCATATGGGATTATACTGTCCCGTATATCTGTCCATTTACTAATTTATTGTGTGTCTTCGCCCATAAGAGGCTGGGGGCTTCTTCTATCTTGTTCCACAAGGCACAGATCCCCAACACATGGGATAATACAATACTTGGTACAAAGCAGGCACTCAGTTAAAGAATTGCTAAATTAATTTAAAAAATCCCCTGTGCATTGCCGCGTCTATCAGTTATCTATTGCTGTGTAATAATCTACTCTGAAACTTAGTGGCTTAAAATAATGATTTGTTATTTTTCACAATTGGGTGGTTTGACTTGGTCTGCTGGGCTCACCAGGCAGCTTACAATCACTGGTGGCTGGTCCGGGAATATGTGGGCTAAGACAGCTTTATCCACGAGGCTGGGGCCTCAGCTGGGACAGCTGGGCTTCTCTGTGTGGTCTTTCAACCTAGGCTTCTGAACTCAGTGCCAGAAGCCTCCCAAGAAAGCAAAAGGAGAAGCAGTGAGACCTTGAGGTCTAGGCTCCGGAACTCTGCAAGTCACTTCTACCACGTTCTCTTGGTCAAAACAAGTCCAGAATCATGGGGTGAGAAAATAGATTTACTTTTTGATGGGAGAAACCGCAAAACACCATGGCCTTGCCTTTCAGCATTCCACATTACTCCACAGCAGCCTTCTTTCTTTTTTTTTTTTTGAGATGGAGTCTCACTCTGTTGCCCACACTGGAGTGCAGTGGCACAATCTCGGCTCACTGGAAAACAGACATTCACATTGATAGAAACAGGGTATGAGTACTTCATTGATTCATTCATTCAAAAAATATTTGTTGCACATCTACTACATGCTGTTTTCAACACACTAGATCCTGGTAATTAATGGTAAACAGACATGATTCTCACTCTTCTGGTGTTTACAGTATTTAAATTCTGCTAATGTTTGTTGGACATCTACTACACATTATACATTTTTTAAAAGTTTTTTCAATGTAGAGATGGGGTCTCACTATGTTGGCCAGGCTAATCTCAAACTCCTGACTTCAGGTGACCCGCCTCGGCCTCCCAAAGTGCTGGGATTACAGACGTGAGCCACCGCGCCTGGCCCCAAAGCAGCTTTCCAAGTTTGTAAATAGCATTACAGAAATCATCCACCTTTGCTCAGCCCAGTGTCTGGCAGCCAACAAGCCCTCGCTGTTGGTCCGGTGATGAATGAATGTCATCAGTGATGATTCCAGTCTTCCACAATGTGCCACTTGTCTGGACATATTGGCCTATACTGTCCCCTAGTGGAATTTGAGAATTGGTACATCCCACCTGAGACCTGAGGATACATTCTCTAATGGGAGATTGAATTGTAGGATTCCAGGTTACAGATAAGGGCGGTGGCCCCTGAACTTTAGCGCAGATACAAGTTATAGAGTGACCGTATCAAAAATGGCAGATTTGGCCGGGCGCAGTGGCTCACACCTGTAATCCCAGCACTTTGGGAGGCTGAAGCGGGCAGATCACGAGGTCAAGAGATCGAGACCATCCTGGCCAACATGGTGAAACTCCATCTCTACTAAAAATACAAAAATTAGCTGGGTGTGGTGGCGCGCACCTGTAATCCCAGCTACTCAGGAGGCCGAGGCAGGAGAATAGCTTGAACCTGGGAGGCAGAGGTTGCAGTGAGCCGAGATCCACCACTGCATTCCAGCCTGGCAACACAGCGAGACTCCGTCTCAAATAAATAAATAAATGATAAAAGAATGGCAGATTCCTGGGCCCTATCCCAATAAGTTCAATAAGTCTGAAATGGTCTAAATTCATTAAGTCCTAGCCCTTTATTTAACCTCTGTAATGAGTGGGTGCTCAAGGTTGAGGCTACAGTTGTGGGAAGAGGACCCTATGTTTAAGGGCAATGAGATGAGCATTAGAAAACAGATCTGTCACTTAGTCTGTGTAATCTTGGGAAATCCACTTAATATCTCTGATTCTAGTTCTCTCATCTGTGAAATAGAGTTAATGATACCTATCTCATAGGGCTGTTGTAAGATTAGAAATAGTGCCTAGTTACAATGCTTAGTAGCTAAATTATAACTCATTAAGTGGGGGTTAATATTATTGGTATAGTACAATGACAAAGGTTTGTAAAAAATGTATAGTGTTGGACAGGTGTGGTGGCTCATGCCTGTAATCCCAGCACTTTGGGAGACCGAGGCAGGAGGATCACTTGAGCCCAGGAGTTTGAGCCTAGCATGGGCAACATAGTGAGACCCCCATCTCTACATTGAAAAAAACTTTAAAAATATGTAAAGTGTATAGTAGATGTCCAACAAACATTAGCAGAATTTAAATACTGTAAGCACCAGAAGAGTGAGAATCATGTCTGTTTACCATTAATTACCAGGATCTAGTGTGTTAAAAACAGCATGTAGTAGGTGTGCAGCAAATATTTTTTGAATGAATGAATGAGGCACTCATAGCCTGTTTCTATCAGTGTGAATGTTTGTTTTCCCAGTATATATTTCCTTATAAGCACTGGATGTACCAGAAATTTGGTGTGTGTGTGTGTGTTTTAAGTTGTTTTGTTTTAAGTTCTCCAAGGACTTGCAGACATTTTGTTTTTTGTGTACCTCCACACTGACTAAGCTGCCAGGAATCAAGCTGTTTTTAGAAAAGTTCTTTTTATTCAGCAGAACATTGACTACAAAAAGAAAAAGAAAAAAAAAAGATTTTTTTTTTTTTTTAAGTTATATAGTGATAAGAACATCAGCCTTGAAGACAAACTACCTCAGTTCAAATCTCAGTTCTAACTAGTTGTGTTACTTTAGCAAGTCACTCACCCTCTCTGGTCCTCAGTTTCCCCATTTGAGACATGAGGGAGTTTGAGGATCATGTCTGCTCTAATGTGTTAGGATTCTGTATGTCTAATTCAGTGTTTTAAATAACCCCTTTATTATAAAACTAATACATGTCTATTGCCAAATATTTGAAAAATACCAAAAGAAGTAAATAAGGAAGTAAAAACCACTGTCAATAGCACTCACCCAGAAGAACAACTGTTGACATTTGGGTGAATTTTCTTCTAGTCCTCTTTATAGCTATGGATAATTTTTACCAAAAATTATCAGAACATATATTCCATTTTGTAATGTGCTTTCTCACTTAATATGTTAGCAGAATTTTTACATCATCAGTGTTCTTCAAGAGCATGATTCTAATCTCTGTGGATGGTTGAATCATAATTCATTTAAACAATCCCTGTTGGATGTTTAGGTTAGTTCTAGTTTTTAGCATAAGTAAGGCTTTGACAACTAGCCTTTATACAAATCTGTACCCACATCTCTGAATTTTTCCCCTTAGGTTAAATTGTAAATTTTTTTTTTTTTTTTTTTTTTTTGAGACAAGGTCTCCCTCCGTCGCCCAGGCTGGAGTGCAGTGGTGCGATCGTAGTTCACTGTAGCCTCAAACTCCTGGACTCAAACCATCCTCCCACTTTAGCCTCCCTGTGTAGCTGGGGATACAGGTGGACACCACCAAATCTGGCCAAAACTTTTAAATATATCACCAAATTGCCCTCCAAGCAAAATTACACATATGTACACACTCATTAGTAACATCTGAGTGGCTGTTTCCCCATGATCTCTCCAACATTGGTTATTGTGGTTTTTTAAAAGACCTTGCCGATGTCATGGGTAAAAAAACAGCCTATCATGGTTTGAATCTAATGTTATTTTCATTATACTGTTTTATTTCTGGTAGAATGTAAAATTGCATACACACTATTTTTATAACTTTGTAAAAATACATGGAACATGCGTGTTTCAAGTGTGGAAAGAACAATAGAAAAATGTCAGTAGTTGTATGATGAGATTGTAATATAATTCTTTTATGTTGTAAATTTTTTAAATTAAAAAGAATCTCTGTAGCAGATGGCTACTTGTTCCTCCAAATTCTTCCCCTCTTCATGGGCACAGTTGCCCAGCTGAGGCTACATTTCCTAGCCTCCTGTGCAGCTGGATGTGACCATGTGGTTAAGTGTAGACTAACCAAATATTGAAAGGAAGTGATGTGAACATTTTATGGGTCCTCTCCAGATTTAAGCTCCTTATCTGGAATGTTGGTTCTTCCTCCTTTCCCAGAGTTAGCAACCCAGCCTTGATTAAGCAAATAATGACAACTTAGAGGATGGAGAGCAACAGGGAAACTGTACCTGGTTTTTTGTTTGTTTGTTTGTTTTTACAGAGTCTTGCTCTGTGGCCCAGTGGCATCATCTTGGCTCACTGCAACCTTCGCCTCCTGGGTTCAAGCAATTCTCCCTGCCTCAGCCTCCCGAGTAGCTGGGATTACAGGTGTCCACCACCACGCTCGGCTAATTTTTGTATTTTTAGTAGAGACAGCGTTTCGCCACATTGGCCAGGCTGGTCTTGAACTCATGACCTCAGGTGATCCACCTGCCTTGGCCTCCCAAAGTGCTGGGATTACAGGCATGTGCCACCGCTCCTGGCTGAAACTGTATCTGTTTATAGCAGCATCACTTGACCAATCCAGCCTGGTTATTTTGTTTTGTAAGAGAAAAATTAATTTTGATGTTTTTGCACTCACGATATTTTGGGGCCTCTTTGTTACAGCAATGTAGCTGTGACCCTAATAATCTCAAACTTCTCCCTAAGATTGAGGGCATTTTGGGGACCATTTCACAGTTTGTGGAGCTGATTGGAAGCTGGTAGCAGAGGACTGGGAAGCTACTATATACTTTCCTGAATACTAGAAAATACTGTTTTTTAAAAATATTCCTTCATATAAACTTTAACAAAATTCTATGTTAGTATATTTTTTCTTTACAAAGTTTAGAAATAAATATAATTTATGATCGATACAAAATACAAAATCACAATGTAAAAATCACAACTTTAAGTATCCAAAAAATAAGCTGCCAACCAACATGCTCCATTGAGGATAAATTTCTCTTATGAATAATACTTTGAAGGCCACAGGTTTTGCTACATTGTGTACTTTTAATGGCAATGATTGTGGTTTACATTATCCTCACAATAAGAAGCATACTTTTATTTTTTTATTTTTATTCTTTTTTTTTTTTTTGAGACGGAGTCTCACTCCATCGCCCAGGCTGGAGTGCAGTGGCACGATCTCGGCTCACTGCAAGCTCCACCTCCTGTGTTCACGCCATTCTCCTGCCTCAGCCTCCCGAGCAGCTGGGACTACAGGCATCCGCCACCACGGCTGGCTAATTTTTTTTTTTTTTTTGTATTTTCAGTAGAGACGGGGTTTCACCATGTTAGCCAGGATGGTCTCGATCTCCTGACCTCGTGATCCGCCCACCTTGGCCTCCCAAAGTGCTGGGATTACAGGCATGAGCCACCGCGCCTGGCCATTTTTATTCTATTTTTTAAGACAGGGTCTCACTCTGTTGCCTAGGCTGGAGTGCAGTAGTGCGATCACGGCTCACTGCAACCTCCGCCTCCCAGGCCCAAGTGATTCTCTTGCCTCAGCCTCCCGAGTAGCTGGGACTACAGGTGCACGCCACTACGCCCAGCTAATTTTGTATTAGTGGAGACAGGGTTTCACCATGTTGGCCAAGCTGGTCTCGAACTCCTGGCCTCATGTGATCCACCCCCTTGGCCTCCCAAAGTACTGGGATTACAGGCAGGAAGCATACTTTTAAAAAACAGTTTCAGACTGCGCGTAGTGGGTTTCATCTTTATCCTAGCACTTTGGGATGCCGAGGCAGGTGGATCACTTGAGGTCAGGAGTTGGCGACCAGCCTGGCCAACATGATGAAACCCCGTCTCTACTAAAAATACAAAAATTAGCTAAGAGTTATGGCAGGCACCTGTAATCCCAATTACCTGGGAGGCTGAGGCAGGAGAATTGCTCAAAACCCGGGTTTCAATGAGCCAATATGGCACCACTGCACTCCAGCCTGGGCAACAGAGTGAGACTCCATCTTATAAATAAATAAATACATAAATAACAGTTTCACATTATTGGTTCAACTGAATGGATTCACAATTACTGCTGTTGAATGTATTTGCAATCACTACTCTGGAAAGTACAGTGCCAGGTGGCACTCTGAGAAGTCAGCATTTGTCCCAGGTACTGGATGTTGGCAAGAGACTCCAGCACCACACACAGGAAGTTTGGAAGGTACTCATCACAACAGTTCACCCACTATCTTCATGAACAACTGGCTCCACAGCCACCAGAATGACTTGGGTCCACAATTCTCATCACCATTATACTGCCCAGCTATGACCCAGCCCCTGGGGACCTAGGGATTCAGGACCTTCAAAATCTAGGGAAGGCAACAGTGACTTTAGCTTCCCCTCGTCATGTGGGAGGGGGGCCTTCCTTTCTCCTGAGCGGGCCCTCTCCTAGAACCCACAGTTGTTGTAGGGTGGCAGTGATCCCCAGCCTGCTCCTCAGTGAGGAAGCCTGGCTTCTGTTCCTCCTTGTGACATGGAAGAGACAGGAATTTCAAGGCCAGAGGGCATGGATGTGCTTCCCAGCCCCACTTCTTACTATCGCGAGAACCAATGTGGGCAAGGGATGCCATTTTGCATTTTGTCATGGTTTTTCCTCCACTTAAGATCACCATTTGCAATTCACTTGTTGCTATATTGCCTTCATAATTATCATTTTAGTAATTGTACATTATTTAATTGAACAATAGAATTTACCTAAAGAGCTCCTTATTGTGGACTCTTTAAGGAGTTCCCAATTTTGTGTTACTACAAAAATTGCTGCAATTAATATCTTTTGCAATACAACATTTTGTTTCTGTTGGATAATTCCCTCAGGAAATGGGGTACGTTTTGACTATCTCTTAGACTAGAAGAATGTTGTGATAACAATATCCTTTTTTGCTTAGCAAACAATGAAGAAGACCAGAACTATCCTTCAGTAAGAAGTGCTTAACTAAACTATGCTACCTCTAATTAATGAAATACTAGGCAACTATTTAAAGGAATTAGGATTACTTTATAATAGCCAAAAATGGAAGCAATTTAGATGTTCATCAGCTAATAAATAAATAAACAAAATATGGTATTATATCCATACAGTGGAATATTACTCAGCCATAAAAAGGAATGAGGTACATGCTGCAACATGGATGAATCTTGAAAGCATTATGCTACATAAAATAAATTAGACACAGAAGGCCACATACAATATGATTCCATTTGTATGAAATGTCTAGAATAGGCAAATCCATAGAGACAGAAAATAAGATAAGCAGTCCTTGGGGGCAGGGGAAAAGGGCAATGGGGCATGATTACTAATAGATACAGGGTTTCTTTTTGGGATGATGAAATTGTCCTGAATTAGGTAATAGTGATGATTGCAAGAAAGACCTCATGAATATGCTGAAAACCACTGACTTGTATACTTTAAAAGGGTGAGCATTATACTGTAATAATACTGTAAAATTCTCAATTTTTAAAAAAGAGAAGGGTCGGGCACGGTAGCTCGTGCCTGTAATCCCAGCACTTTGGGAGGCCGAGGTGGGCAGATCACCTGAGGTCAGTAGTTCAAGACCAGCCTGGCCAACATGGTGAAACCCCGCCTCTCCTAAAAATACAAAAATTAGCTGGGCGTGGTGGCAGGGGCCAGTAATCCCAGCTACTCTGGAGGCTGAGGCTGAAGAACTGCTTGAACCCCGGAGGCAAAAGTTGCAGTGAGCTGAGATTGTGCCACTGGGCTCCAGCCTGGGTGACAAGAGCAAAACTCCGTCTCCAAAAAAAAAAGAAAGATCTAAATGTATTCACATGTTGTATTATTCATTGAAAAAAGCAAAGTACAGAATAATGTCTATCCTATACCATTTTTGTGAAAGTCTTTTTTCGATATTTCATGGTCGAGATTGTGGGGCTTCTTCCAGAATATGTCAGTCTTGCCTTCACTCTGCCATAAGTTCAGGCGAGAAAGCAGCTCCTTTGTCTAAAGAGTAGACAGCACCTGCCATGGGCCAGGTGCTGTGATAATGTATAACAATTTCTGTGTAATGTATAATTATTCCCATTTTTCAGATGGCAAAACTGAAAGATAAGAGAGATGAGTGACTTGCCAAGTATACACGGCAAGGACAGGAATGAAAACTCAAGCTTGTCTAACTCCAGAGAAGGAAGAGCGTGGGCTCTTGGAATCTAATTCTCAGCTTTGTTTGTTCCTTGTGGATTGTCAGGCCACGGGCCTGGAGGCTGCTCCATTTCAGGAAGCGTAGCGAACAATAATGCTGGTTTATGAATTTACACTGAGAGGTTGCTCATGGTCCTTTATTTGAGAACAGTAGTAAGTGGACATCAGAGAGTCATCTTGCCCCAGGGGTACGCCCCTATATTTTGATGGGAATATTTCAGTAGCTCCTAACTGGTCCACTCGTGTTACCTGGATGTTCCATGCTCCTTCACAAAGCTGTCCTTGCTAAATTACTAAATAGAAAACCCTTCCTGCCTACCAGCTAGTCAACAAACTCCTACTTTCCCATCAGAACCCAGCTAATATGTCCCTTCTGTTTTCTTTTTAACGACACCATTTATAGATCCTCCAACTAGAGCCTTTTTAATAACACTAGTAATGTTATCATTTACTAAGCTCCCATTATCTGCTAGGCAATTTTAAGTATGGATATACTTGTTCCTTTTAATGTTCATGGTAATTATGCAATACGAGTATAACTATTTACATTTCTTCCAGATGAGGAAACAACCTCGAGATGTTAGGAAATTTGCCCAAAGTCTCACAACCAGGACATGAAGAAACAGATCTTTCTGACTCCAAAGTTCATACTTTCCCCCTTACACCACATCCCCCTTCCCTTGCACCATTCACTTTGAATTGCAAATACTGCTTGTCACTTGTCACCATCTTCACCATTGCCCCGCAAGCCCTGGCAGGCAGGTGGTGGCTCTGATTTCAGGACTGCCACCCCATTGTCCAGTACAAGGCCTGCTCTCTAGTGGCCAATCCTAAAAGTTGCATAGCAGTGAATTGTTTCATTTACGGGAACACACCTTGGAAAATAAAAGCAATGTGTTTGTTCTTTCCCTGCAGATGGGATAGGCCCACTCTCTCCCCTGAAGAGGTGATAAGGGGGCAGGTCTTGCCTCCTTGAGGACTTGCAGATGTTTCCTGAGGCCCTGAGAGCATTTCTGCTTCTGAGCTGCCTTGGCTGCCACTGCCAGTTAATGTGAGCTGCTGGGAAAGCCAGCTTCATGGCTCTGCTGCATGTCAATGCCAACCACTGACTCCAGCCAGCTCTCCTGGAAACTGCCCTGAAATATTAAGGCTAGTAGAGGCCCACAAAGGATGGAGGCTGCATCATCAGCTTGCTGGATTCTCACTGAAGCCCAGCAGGATTTTCATTGCAGAAACTAAGCTTGTTAAGACCTCAAGCTTGGCAGTCAGCTCTACCTTTGAAAATCTCCTCTACCACTTACTAAATCTGTGATCTCTGGGCAAGTTTCTCAACCTTTCTTAGCCTCAGTTCCTTCATCCATAACAGGAAGTAATTGCCTCCTTTTCTAGGTTGTTGATAAAAAGAGATAATGCACATAAAACCCTTCCCATTGAACCCAGCACAGTGCCTGCATACAACAACCGCACCACAAGTGATGATAGTAATGATGATCATTGTTACGCAACTATCCATGGCAAATTTTTTCTTGTTTGCAGCTAAGAATCCTGATATGGCTAATATTATTAGTTGGGGGAGCAGAATAGTTTCTTTGGAAGGACAAGTCATTTGGCCTAGATGAGTAGTTTTCCCTAGTCCAGGACCCGTCCTGCCTGAGAAAGTGATCTCCCACCTTTGGGTGTGAACATACGCCGTTCTAGATCCCAATTCCTGGAGTAACCCTGGGAAGGCAGAGGCCTGGTCAAAACAAGACCCATGCTTTCCTGAATGCCAGAAAGCAATTACTTCTGTATCCCAACCACCTAACTCTAGACAGAGCAATTAGCAATTATTAAAATAATTTATTATTTTTTGAAGAAAGTAAATAATTATAGTGAACAATATTTAGAAGTTAGAAAATATTTTCTTAGGGATTATGATACTTACATTACTTAAGCACACGAATACCCACAAAAAAGAACATGGACTTTATTTAAATTTTACGTAACTATTTCTTGAACTCTTCCAGTTTCAACAACAGGGCTCCAGGGAGAAACTGATTGACTTGTGCTGTTTGGGTTTCCAATATTTTCCCTGGACATTCTTTCATATATACTTTTCTGTATTTTGATGAATTTCATTTTGTCATTTTTAAGCTTATCATAGTATTCTTTCAAATGGGGGCCAAAGTTTGCTCATCCACCTGTAATTTGGGACCTGGGTAGGCCCCACTTTATGTAATCATGCATAATACTAGCAACTTTTATTTTAAAAAAAGATTTATTTATTTATTTATTTTTTGAGACAGTCTCACTCTGTTGCCCAGGCTGGAGTGCAATGGCATCATCTTGGCTCACTACAACCTCTGCCTCCTGGGTTCAAGTAATTCTCCTGCCTCAGCCTTCCGAGTAGGTGGGATTACAGGCATCTGCCACCACACGTGGCTAAATTTTGTATTTTTAGTAGAGACAGGGTTTTGCCATGTTGGCCAGGCTGGTCTCAAACTCCTGACCTCAGGTGATCCACCCGCTTCGGCCTCCCAAAGTGCAGAGATTACAGGCGTGAGCTACCGCTCCTGGCCTAAAACAAGATTTAGAAATAATTTTGGAAATACTTCCTTAGGACGAATCACTTAGATGTGGACTCGGGAGCCAAAGGATAGGAATAGATTTTTCTGCTTTTGTTACTAAAGGTTGGATTATCCTGAAGATAGAGAAAACCAGCTCACAGAGATCCTCCATGCATTCACTTCTGGTCTGAAATAAGAAAGAAATACAGAAGCAATGCCAATGAGATGACAAGGCATTCTTTGCAGAGCCAGGCAGCATTTGCTGGAAGGGGCTGGACTTTTCTTTTCCATGGGAACGTTCTCAGCCGATATCCCAGTCCTCTGGCTGTCAGTTTATTCAGGGCTACTCCACCCCCGCCTCAACTGCCTTTGCAGGAATTGCACAGTGGCGGTTGACACAGAGCCGGACGCACTCTAGAATCTCCCATGAATTCCAGAGATTCAAACGCCTGTGTTGGGCAGGAATAAGTGTTCTACCTGAACAAGGTGGCATGGCCTGGGAGAGGGAGAACCACACCGTCCAGGCAGGGCCCCGCCATCAACCTGCTGATGCAACAAGTACCCACTCCCCGCCTGGATGGCATGTGTTAATTTACACAACTATAGATGCATTTATTTGGCTTAGGACTTTGATTCCTTTTTTTTATATATACAGTCTCACTCTGTCACCCAGGCTGGAGTGCAGTGGTGCCGTCTTGGCTCACTGCAACCTCTGCCTCCTGGGTTCAAGCAATTCTAGTGCCTCAGCCTCCCAAGTACCTGGGACTACAGGTGTGCACCACTATGCCCAGCTAATTTTTGTATTTTTAGTAGAGAAAGGGTTTTACCATATTGGCTAGGCTGGTCTTGACCTCCTGACCTCAAGTGATCTACTGGCCTCGACCTCCCAAAGTGTTGGGATTACAGGTGTGAGCCACTGCACCCAGCCAGGACTTTGACTCTTGATAAAATACAGGACTCCTGGGAGAGGGTACAGTGCCATTTATATCCCAGGGTGAACTATTTTACCAAAGCTGACTCTGAGAACAGGCCTGGTTGGGGAAGGAGGTGAAGAGACCCCATGAAGATCCTAAAAGCAAGGCCGGGCGCGGTGGCTCACTCCTGTAATCCCAGCACTTTGGGTGGCCAAGGCAGGCAGATCACTTGAGGTCAGGAGTTCCAGACCAGCGTGGCCAACATGGTGAAACCCCATCTCTACTAAAAATACAAAAATTAGCCAGGTGTGGTGGCACAAGACTGTAGTCCCAGCTACTCAAGAGGCTGAGGCAGGAGGATCACTTGAACCTGGGAGGCGAAGGCTGCAGTGATCCGAGATCACGCCACTGCATACTCCAGCCTGGGACACTGCAAGAGTTTTTATTAAAAAAGGAAAGAAAAGAGAGAGAGAAAGAGAGAGAGAGAGAGAGAAGGGAAGGGGAGGGGAGGGGAGGGGATGGGAGGGGAGAGGAGGGAAGATCAGTTCCTGAAAGCAAGAAAAGGAGCCCTGTGAAGGAGGCGAAGCTCATGGTCTAGCCTTCTGTAGTTCACAAAAACTCTTAAAATGTAGGCTTCCTTCTCTAGTTGCCTCTGCCCCAGGGGGCTCCTTGAGAAGAACAATGTGCTTTGGGGGAGCAGCAGACAAGCCCCCCTGAGGTCGTTTGGCCTAGAAACAAACCTGGGATGGGTGTTTCCTGTTGCATTGGAGATCTGACTGAGCTGCAGTTGCAGTGGAGTTGCCCTGGTGGGCATCTGGCCTTCACAGTTAGCACCATGATGATGTTGTGATTTCGGCTTTGCTGTGGCTCTGGTTCTCTGGAAGCGGAATCATCACCATGATTTAACCTTTAGCCCAGCTCAGTGCACTAGACTGTGGCTCAGACCAAAACTTCCTTTCAGATTTTATCTCTCTCACTTGCTATATTCTACCCATTCTGGCTTTTTTCTCCTCCTCAAACACATACGAAGCTTGTGTCTGTCTATGAGACTTTGCATTTACCGTTCTCTCTCCCTGGTCTTCCCAAGCCTGCCTCCTCGTTCTCATTCAGGCCTCAGCTCAATGTGTACCTTCTCCCAGAGGGCTTCCTTGACCACGCTTGTGAAAGTGACATGCCAGCCCGGAGTCATTTTCTATCCCATTATTAGTCTGTGTTTTCTTCTTAGCACTGTCATTTTCTGAAATTATCTGATTTATTTAGGTACCCATATACTCTCTGGCTCCCTAACCAGAACATAAACTCCATGAGAACAGCAATAGAGCCTTTCTGTTCTCTGCTAAGAGCTGAGAATAGTGCTGGCACTTACAGGGGATCCATCCAAGGATCACAGGCAGAGCCGTCCTTGCTTTTCCTCATGTGGCTTGAGAGTTTTTCTCCTAAGTGGTATACAGATATTGGCTTGGCAGGGAACAGAGCCAGGCAGCCAACCCTGCATGCAGACCAGGGTTCCCACCTAACTTAGCAGCTTCACAAGGAGTGTGGCCTGGGCTCCAGGGATTTGAGCTGGACCCAGTAGACAGAAGTTCACAGAGATGGGCTTTAGTGTAATAGCAAAAGGACTTGAGAACAGAGCTGACAGGAGACAGAATGGGAATGTGGATGCTTAACTGCACCAGCTCCATGCCCATCCATCACCCCGTGGTCCACTCGCCACCCTCTGCTTCTGTGCAGCCTGCCCACCCACCTGAAAGCTCACTGAGTTCATTGGTCACTGGAACTGCTTCCCAGCACAGAGGGTGGGGATTCGGCATCACTGGGGGAACTAAATTGGATGGTCTCTGTGGGCCATTTCATCTCCCATTTCAGGGGCTTGGCTGAGAGCAGTTTATTTCTAATACTGAGGACTGCAGGGCCTCCAGGGAGGAGAGGGTGACAGACTGGGTTAAGCTGTTAATGGTGCTCTGGGATTAAAGCTCAATGACCCACAGTGCCAGTGCACTGATTAGTGACCACATCCGCCCACCTGCTGTTTGCTTAGTGGGGAGAGCTGCTCATCTGAATCAGGAATGCAGCACCAAGAAGAAATATGCGTTCCAGGGCTGGTTCTGCTGCCAAGTTATCATGTGAGCTTGAATAAGTCCTTTCCTGCTCTGAGCCTTGGTGTGTCTTTCTGGAAGAAAGTTTGGATTAGACCTAGATGCTTTTGTTTTTTTTTAGATGGAGTTTCACTCTTGTTGCCCAGGCTGGAGTGCAATGGCACGATCTTGGCTCACCGCAACCTCTGCCTCCCGGGTTCAAGTGATTCTCCTGCCTCAGCCTCCCAAGTAGCTAGGATTACAGGCATGCGCCACCACGCCCAGCTAATTTTGTATTTTTAGTAGAGATGGGGTTTCTCCATGTTGGTCAGGCTGGTCTGGAACTCCTGACGTCAGGTGATCTGCCCACCTTGGCCTCCCAGTTTGCTGGGATTATAGGTGTGAGCCACCACGCGTGGCCTGACCTAGGTGCTTTTTAAGGCCATCTCTTCTAACTCTAACATTCTAGGATTCTACTGGTGAACCTCACACATGAAAAAAGTTCCATCCATGGCAAGAGCTCGTGCCCAGGCTCCAATTCTTCAGCAGATCCTCTTTCTTAGCTGACAGCCTGGAATGGAACCAAGACCCCTGACCTCTGTCATCGGCAGCTCAAGTCTTCTCGGAGAGTCTGTGAATATTCACAGCTCTGGCTGGGCAGCTGAAAAAAGTATGTGATCTGTCAGTGGACAGATCCTGAGCTGTCCATCAGGAGGGAGATGAACTAAGTCTAGAAGCCACTTGGGGGCTGTCCCACCAGTGCCCCCAACAGGTCTACTCATCCAAAGGGCAGGAAAGGGACTTTGTGCCTCTGCCTTTGATGGTGTAAGGACTTCTTGGGCAACATTTATGCCAAGACCTCCCTGCATTTGGCAGAATTAGGGAAGCCTCCCTGTGGTCCTAAACCTGGAGCAGGAAGGAAGTGTAATGACAAGAAGCCTTTTCGTGAGGCCCATGACTATTTCATGATGTGATAGTTTCACTGAGCTTTCCTGAAACTCAACTCATCTTTGGCACAGCCATGTAGGAAGATCAGGGAAGCCTGACACTGCACTCTGGGGCCATTCTTTGTCCTGAGCCAGCAATTTTTTTTTCATTCTGTAAGGCTCTTGTAGGAATGAAAGATTCAGAAAGTCCAATAGTTGAGTAAACATTTCTCAAGCATCTTCTCTGAGCTAACTCCAACTTGGGAACCAGGGATTAAAAATGAATGTATTAACTTTTTAATGTTCTGTGCAACATATATACCGACACAGACACAGGGCATAGATTCTCTATTCATAGAGGAATAGGCTTTTCACAAAGCGTAAATCTTTTAGATCACTGCTAAATGGACTGATACACTGGCTTTAAGGGAATATACTTCTCATGTTTGAAAAAAATATTTAAAAAAAAATCAGACATAGTCCCTGCTCTCAAGCAGTTTGGGTAAAATCCTTTCATCCCTTTGAGCTTCAGTTCTGCAAAATGGGACTGATGATCCCATCAAGGGCTGCCAGATTTAATGGATCAAATCACAAGATGCCTAGTTAAATTTGAATTTTAAATTTAACTGGGCATCTTGCATTTTATCTGGTAATCCTAGCCCTGCCCAAACTAGGACTTTTATAAGGTACAGAAGGAATAATATGTGAATTAATAATGTACAACAGTGCTTTACACTTTACAGAGTTCTGTGTCAGCGAGAAGGGTTTGGATTGAATGACTTTGATGAAAGGGGATCTCTTGCAGGCCTATGATTCTATTCTCATGATGAAGATCCTGAGACATGAGGAGAAAGACTCAATGCTGCATCCCTCGAGAACACTTTTAATTCCAGGACAGTGAATACAAAACCCTCAATGGCAAAAGATGGAGCCTGGAGCAGCACATGTGAGAAAGCCCTGGGGTTTTTGGCTCACAGAAAAATCAAAACAGGACCCCTTAGGATGTAAACTGCATCTGCGTCTTCTGGCCACATCCTCGAAAGGATAGCGTCCAGAATGCTGTCATAACTCAGACTCCCACTGGAGCATTAAAAGGGACAGGAATGGGCCTGGTTCAAGGAACTTGAAACCAGTGAGTGTCCTGGCAGGGACAGGAGTGATGAGAAGCGTTTGAACTGGAGATCTGTGGACTCAGGGGACATAAGCCATAGGCTTCCCGTCCAGCATGGGTCCTGCTTTCTGGAAGGTGCCACTCCCATCCGAGGTTGCCAGCAAGACTTTGTTTTGGTAAAGGGCCCCAAGCTGACATTCCTTTTCGGTCACTGTCCAGCTCGGAGAAGCGGAACACCAAGAGTAGCAGCGATTGTTCAAAATGTGAAGGCTGAAAAAGGCCTTCGAATCCCCAATCTTGGCCAAGTGCAGTGGCTCACACCTGTAATCCCAGCACTTTGAGAGGCCAAGGCAGTCGAATCACTTGAGGTCAGGAGTTCAAGACCAGCCTGGCCAACATGGCAAAACCCCATCT
This sequence comes from Hylobates moloch, assembly GCF_009828535.3. Taxonomy (NCBI): domain Eukaryota; kingdom Metazoa; phylum Chordata; class Mammalia; order Primates; family Hylobatidae; genus Hylobates; species Hylobates moloch. The sequence goes on along the minus strand of NW_026652285.1, from coordinate 92,928,792 downwards.
CTAAAAACAATACAAAAATTAGCTGGTCATGGTGGCACGTGCCTGTAGTCCCAGCTACTCAGGAGGCTGAGGCAGAAGATTTGCTTGAACCTGGGAGGCAGAGGTTGCAGTGGGCCGAGATTGCACCACCGCACTCCAGCCTAGGTGACAGAGTGAGACTCCGTCTAGAAAAAAAAAAAATCCCCACTCTTTCCTCCTTCTATCTTAGCAATGGGGAAACTAAAGACAGGCTGGGGAGGTAACCACCCAAGACCACATAATAAGTTAGGTGCAGAGCTGGGACCAGAGCCCACATCTGCTGCTTCCCAACTCAGGGTCAGATTCACATCAGCCCATCCTTTCCCAGGATTCCCTCTGTCTGGGCAGGCCCTCCAAGCAGCCACTTTTTTCCAAGGCCAATAATCCAGAGATACTGCTGAGAGGCCTTCATTTTTCACAGGGAGGAAAGGCAGTTATTTATTATAATAGTAGTGATGATAATCTGCTTGGGGACAGTACTTTATAGTTTGCAAAATACTTTCATGTCATTTATCTGACCTCCCATCAGTTCCTACCTTCCTGCACCCTATACCTCCTGCACTTATTGACAGCCCCTAAATGTGCAGCAACGTCCCACAGTGAGGCAGTTTCTTGTAGTGTTTGGAGCATAGTTTCCAGCACCAAAATGCGTGTGATTAAAGCCTGGCTCTGTCATTATGAGTTGTGTCATCTGGGGCAAGTTATGTAACTGAGGTTAACTGTGCCTCTGCTTCCTCATCTGTAAAGTGGGGATGACAGCAATAGGATCTACTTTATAGGATTCTTATGTGAGGATTAAATGATTCATGTATGCTTACAACAGTACCTAGCACATTGTTAGGCCTTAACAAATATCAGCTGCTACTACTACTACTACTACTGTTATTATTTCAGAGCTCTGTTCTATAACCCCAAAGCACTTCTACTATTCTTGTTGCTCCTTCAAGGCTTAGCTCAAACTCCCCTGCCCTAGGAAGACTTTTCTTTGATTCATTCCCCTCAGCAGAGTTCGATGTTCTCTAATATTTACTGCACTTACTTAAATGCATTATATTTGCCTATTTTCTGGTCCATTTCCCTGACAAAGCTGTGATCTTCATCTCCATCTTTATCCCCAACACCATGCCTAGAGACAGGCAGATATATGTGCTTAATTGATGTTTGTTGAATGAATGAGTGAGTGAGTGATCCTGTGGATTCCAAAATCTAGGAGTAACTTTTTATTTCTGTCTTTCCTTCACCCCACACCCAATCCAACAGCAAGTCTTGACAAACCCACTTCTAAAACAGACTCTGAATCTGCCTCTAAGCCAGTCCAGGCCACCATCTTCTCACGCCTGGACAACTCAGCCTTCTGGCTGCTGTCTGTGCTTCTGTCCCTGCTGCTCTATAATCTGCCCTCATCTCCCTGCTTAAAACACTCCCTGACTTCTCTTTGCTCCTAGAATGAAGCCCAGTCTTCTTCCTTGGCTACAGAGTCCTGCACTGTAGCTTGTACCACTCTGTCCTTCACTTAATGTGCTTCACCCATTTTGGTTTTCTTTCTGTTCCTTTCCAACTTCAAAGTCTTGCACTTGCTGTTCCTTCCAGTTTTGGTAGAGTTTTCTCCTTTTGCTTTCAGGTTGAATGTCACGTCTCAGCAAGGCTTTCCTTGATCACTCTAAGGGGATATTATTCTGTGTCACAGCACCATTTTTATCTCCCTCATAGCACTTGGTTAATCTGTAAATATCTTGATTATTTACCCATTTATTTGTTAATTGATTATCTTACTATATTGTATGCACCTTTTTTGTCGTCTTGTTCACTAGGGTATCTCTATACCAGTGTTTAATACATTTCTGCTGAAGGAATGAATGAATGAATGAATCCTCCTAGCAACACGATAGGTAGACTAGGTATTGTATGCTGGCCTAACTGAAGCTTAAAAAGGGTGATTCTTGCTCTAAGTAACATAGGCTGGAAGTAGAGCAGCCAGGCCTGCTAGATCACGGACTTTTCCCTCTAGACCATTTTGCCTTGAAGGGAGATGGACAGAGGGCTGGGAACCCATCTTGGCTGATTCATAGACAGTTCCCCAACATGGGACCGGATGGCAGAGATAATCAGTTCCTGCCTCTTAAAGAGGTCATGCTGCCAGTATGTGACAGTTCCAAATTCCAGACTGCACTTGAGGCGTTGCACACACCCAATAAACACTCCATAATCACAAGAAAAGTTCAGTGACTGTCTGAGAAAGGAAATCAGACCCATGGGCCTGAGAGAAGGGCTGATCTACTAGGACCCTCTGCAGAGGCTGTTCTAATTTGGGCCTGATGAAATGGGAAAAATGTTTCTAATTCCTTTACACGAATGTGACCTGATTTGGAAGATTTTGTAATTCCTACGGTCCCAACTGCTGCTGAGAGCAGATCCTGATTATTGTTATCATTTTATTATTATTATTATTATTATTATTTGAGATGGAGTCTCGCCCTATCGCCCAGGCTGGAGTGCAATGGCACGATCTTGTCTCACTGCAACCTCCGCCTCCCGGGTTCAAGTGATTCTTCCGCCCCAGCCTCCCGAGTAGCCGGGATTACAGGCACCTGCCATCATGCCTGGCTAATTTTTATATTTTTGTAGAGATGGGGTTTCACCATGTTGGCCAGGCTGGTCTTGAACTCCTGACCTAGGTGATCCGCCCGCCTCGGTATTGTCGTTATTTAAAATCTTGCCTTGGCCATTGATAAGAAGCTGGCAGCGGGGTGCCATTTCTGTGATTCTAGGAGGGAAGTTCCTGGAGAGGGAGCTTGGGGACATAAAGAGAGCCTTGGAGCAGAGTCAGAAGGTGGGAAGGTCCATCGGTGTCCAGCCGGTAGACTCTAGGCCTCTCACTGACCCTTAGCTGCCTCCTTTGCATGGACTGATTTGGGTCTGATGGTGGCCTGGGAGTCAGAGGGTTTGAATATGACCCTGGCTCTTGACAGTGTGAAATCTTACCAAGATGCTTTACTTCTGTGGTCTTGGTTAATTATCTGTACAAGGACATGTTTGAAGGGACTTATGTCAAGTCCCCTTCCGGCTGTGATAGTTGCCATTTTTGTGGTCTTTTCAGGGAAACAGTTGCTCTTCTAGAAGTGGATTTCCTTATTATCCAGCCAGCAAGAAATCACCACGGCTACCTCAAATAGTTCAACAAAGGGCATCATAGTCCTAAAGGCCTAAGGATTTCTCAGAAGGAGTCAAGTACTCATTCCTACCAAGTATTCTCTCAGTCCTAGAAGCTACCCTCTGACAGGCACACACTCCAGCAACGGAGTCTCTTCAAAAGGGCTGAGGCCATGGAAGTCAGAGAGTATGACTCTTCTGAAAATCTGGAAGTTCTGGGCGTTGAACCCAAGGACATTGTACCCTTGCGACCTTGACCGACTATGTGAGAAGGGAAGGTATAGGAAAATCAGACATGTACCAAGGTCTTTTGAGTGTTTATCATGGGGCAGACTTTGGCTCAATGCTTTATATTCATTTGACTTTGGGGCCTATGAGATAAATATTACGATCCCCATTTTACAGAGGAGGAAATTGAGACACAGAGCTAAAGTAACTTGTCCAAGATTATACAGCTAGAAAGACCAGATTTGAACCCGGCATTCTTTACTGCTAAACTACTGTCTCCTCTAATAACAACAGCAATAAAAAATACTCAAAGTTGAGGAACTACAGTAGGCAGTTGTGGAAATCTGGACCTGAGGTCTAAATAAATGACTACAAATTCTATGCTTTCATTTGTTAGCGTGGTGATCTTGGATAAGTCATTTGACTACTTTGAATGACAACCTACTGGCTTGTAATGTGGGGGTAATCGCTCTTTCCACTTCACAGATAAGGCTAAAAAGATTAAAAGGGGAATGCACAGTGGTTCAAGCCTGAAATCCCAACACTTTGGGAGGCCGAGGGGAAGATTGCTTGAGACCAGGAGTTCAAGACCAGCCTGGGCAACATAGCAAGACCCTACCTCTACAAAAAGATTTTAAAAGGTAATGTGCACCTGCAGTCCCAGCTACTTGGGAGGCTGAGGCAGGAGGATCACTAGAGCCTAGGAGTTTGAGGCTGCAGTGAGCTATGATTATGTCACTGCAATCTAGCTTGGGCGACAGAGCAATTCCCTGTTTTTGTTTTGTTTTGTTTTTTCTTTTTAATTAAAAGGCACAATGTATGTGAAGTGTTTAGAATTGATTCCTGACACATAATAAGTATTCAGTAAATGTTAAGTCTCCATCATTGTTGTTATCGTTGTTGTTACTATCAATATCTTTCCTCCAGAGTTGTTGCCAAGTTCAAATGAGATGATGACTGGGAAAGCTCTGTGCTGTGCACCTGTCAGTAATCCCTTTTATTACAATGATAGCAACCTAAGGGATAGAGTCGTTTGTGAAGGTCCAACCCTATTCCTCCCCCAAATGGTTCAAATTCTTTGTATTGCAGCCAACACTGATGACGAGCGAGGGTTTGACTTGGTGCCCACTGTGAATGACGTCCTTCAATAGATCTCCAAGAACTGCAGCAAATGCTTTTCTGGGCTTATTTTAGCATCAGAGGGCCTTTGAAGCAGGATTTCAACATTTAGCTTCATTGTTTGGGGATGGTGCCTTGCATTTAATGTGGGTTTACAACTTGAGCCTTTCTTCCTCTCATCATCTTGAGATACCATGAAGGCAGGTCAGGGATGTGGTTGGCAGAGACATATCTCCAGATTCAAATGAATTCTATTGTTGATTCTTATTGATTTTGAGAGTAATAAGTGCTCACTATAAAAAAAATTGGAAAATGCAGAAAACTATGAAGGAGAAAAAAGTTAAATATCCATAATGCAGTCACTCAGAAAAAAAGAATGTTAACATTTTGGTGTATTTCCTTTTGGTATTTTATTCTCTGCACATATTATCATTTACACATTTGGGAATCATGGCATAAATAGTTATATTAACGATTTTTTCCACAATTTTATAAGAATTTCCTTCATAAGTATTTTTTTTTTTTTTTTTGAGACAGAGTCTCACTCTGTCGCCCAGGCTGGAGTGCAGTGGCACCATCTCCACTCACTGCAACCTCCACCTCCAGGGTTTAAGTGATCCTCCCACCTCAGCCTCTAGAGTAGCTCAAACTACAGGTGCAATCACGATGCCAGGCGTTTCTGTATTTTTGGTAGAGATGGGGTTTCACCATTTTGCCCAGGCTGGTCTCGAACTCCTGAGCTCAAGCAGTCCGCCCACCTGGGCCTCCCAAAGTGTCGGGATTACAGGCATGAGCCACTGTGCCTGAGTATCATCTTTTTTTTCTTTTTTTCAGGCACCAAGATTTTTATTTACCCACCTTCCTGCTTTCTTTTAACATTATAAACCATATTATTCTCTTTTTGAACCAGAGTTGTGATAGGAACCATCTTGTTACAAAGTAGTAGCAGCTCTATGCTTGCTTTTATGTTTTTATAGCCCCTCTGGCTGTCACTTCTCTGTCCTTTCTCAGTTATCCCTTTACAGTCTATTCTGACCCCTGTAAAACAGGAACTAAAAGTACCAACCTCATTGTTATGAGGTTTAAGAGAAGGCCCAGCCCTAAGCCAGGCTCTCAGGAGAATTCAAACAACAGTTCCTCTTTGCCTTTCAATATAGCTTCTTCTCATCTGTCATGGGCTGAGGAACCACTGAACCTGTAAACCACGGGTATAAGTCCACAGACCAGGAACACGGTATAAGTCCACAGATCAGGAACCTTACCTGAATGGTAAGGTATATGGGCTTTGTGACTCCACTACCAACTTCCAAACTAAGGAAGGACTGACTTAGTGAGCAGTTCTAAGACCACTCAACTCATGGTTCCCTGTGGATGCCTCTCTTGTACCTCCATCATGACCAGGGCTTGAGGAGGGGCCTCTCAATTCCCCCTGCCACACTTGATATAGTGTGAGGGATGCAGCAGAGGCCAAAAACTGAGTGACCAGCCCCATCGATGGTGGACACTGACAAACCAATCGCAAAGTTGGTGCCATTTGCTCTTAGGGAGGAGAGGCGGGGCCTGAGCAAGGACAGCAGCTGGAAGGTGAAGGGCAGTCCTGACTCTCAGCAGCAGTAGTGATCCCGCTTGAAGGGGCCATCACGGGACGTGCTCAGCTATTGGGCTTGCTTCTCAGTTAGCTTGGTCAATTTCACGTTCAGCTTGCCCAGGGGGGACCTCAGCCACTGCCTCATCCAGCTTCTTGGGCAGGAAGTGAACCCCAATGGGGTACTTGTCTGGGGGGGTCCACAGCACAATCTGTACCATCACCTGGTTGATGAAGGAGTTACTCCCCACAAAGCTGGGGTGGCCCATGGCACAACCCAGGTTGACCAGCCAACCCTCAGCCAGCAGGATGATGTGGTACCCATTCTTCAGCCAGTACCAGTCCACCTGGGGCTTGCTGTTTACCTCAACAACATTCTTGTTGAGCCACCTGACATCGATCTCCACGTCAAATTGTCCAGTGTTACACAAGATGTCCAGTGTTACACATCCTTCATGTGCTCAAAGTGCAGGCCAAGGATGATATCGACATAGGTTGTGGAGTTGACAAAGATGTTGCCCTCCTGACAGGCCTTGTCTATGGTGGTCACCTCATAGCCTTCCATGGCAGCCTGCAGTGCACTGATGGGGTCAATCTCGGTGATGATTATGCGGGCCCCAAAACCCTGCAAGGCCTGGGCACAGCCCTTGCCCACATCGCCATAGCCCGCTACCACTGCCACCTTGCTGGCAATCATCACATCTTGGCCCACTTGATGACATCTATAAGGGACTCCCGGCAGCCATAGAGGTTGTCAAATTTTGCTCTTGGTGACGGAGTCATTGACGTTGATGGCAGGCACCTTCAGGATTCCATTGGCCATCATCTTGTATAGGTTGTGGACCCTGGTTTTGGTCTCCTCAGAGGTGCCTCAGATGCCCGACATGAGCTGTGGGTATGTATTTGGTGTGGACGAGGTTGGTAAGGTCATCCCCATCATCCAGAATCATGTTGAGGGGCCTGTCCTTGAAGTACAGTCTCTGTTCAATGCACCATGGGTACCCCTCGTTCGTTTTGCCCTTCTAGGTGAATACTGGCATGCCACCCACAGCAAAGACAGCCACTCCAAGTTCCTGGGTAGAGAAGATGTTGCAGCTAGACCACTGCTGCTGAACACCCAGGGAAATGAGGGTCTCAATGAGGATGGCCGTCTCCACAGTCATTTGCAGGCAGCCAGCAACGCAGACACCCTTCAGTGGCCTGGAGGCCGAGTACAGCTCCTGCATGCCCGTCAGGTCTGGCATCTCATTCTCCACAATGTCTAGGGCCTTGTGTCCCCAGGTGGCCAGGCTGATGTCAGCAACTTTGTAGGGCAGTTTGTCAGACATGCTGGCAGCACCTTTGATGCACAAGGGCAAAGGGGGCTGGGCCGCAGTCTGGGGACAGGCACTGGGTGGGCAGTGTTGGGCAGGCAGCGCTGGGCAGGTGAGTATCATTTTTTATAGAGGTATAGTATTTCTACATAGAAACATCATAGAGCACAAAGTACTTAACTAATCCTTTGTTAATTGTTTAGATTTTTCTAATTTTTATAATTATATAATACTCTGGTGAACATTTTTGTACATACATATTTACATCTGATTATTTATTTCCTTTGGATAGATTCTTTTTTTTTTCTCTTTTTGGGACAGGGTCTTGCTCTGTTGCCCAGGTTGGAGTACAGTGGCATGATCATGGCTCACTGCAGCCTTGACTTCCCAAGCTCAGGTGATCTCCCACCTCAGCGTCCCAGGTAGCTGGGACTACAGGTGCACACCACCATGCCCAGCTAATTTTTAGTAATTTTTTTTTTTTTTTTAATAGAGACAGGGTTTCACCATGTTGCCCAGGCTGGTCTTGAACTCCTGGGATCAAGTGATCTGCCCACCTCAGCCTCCCAAAGTGTTGGGATCACAGGCATGATCTGCTGTGCCTGGCCTTTGGATAGATTATTAAAAGTGGAAATAATGAGCCGGGTGCAGTGGCTCACGCCTGTAATCCCAGCACTTTGGGAGCCCGAGGCAGGCGGATCACCTGAGGTCGGGAATTCGAGACCAGCCTGACCAACATGGATAAACCCCATCTCTACTAAAAATACCAAATTAGCTGGGCATGGTGGCACATGCCTGTAATCTCGGCTAACTGAGAGGCTGAGGCAGGAGAATCGCGTGAACCCGGGAGGTGGAGATTGTGGTGAGCCAAGATCACCCCATTGCACTCCAGCCTGGGCAAAAAGAGCGAGACTCTGTCTCAAAAAAAAAAAAAAAAAGTGGAAATAATAGGTCAAAGAGTATAAACACTTTTAAGGCTTTCTTGAAAGGTTGTATCACTTTATATTTCTATCAACAGTGAGAGACCATAACAAGTATTACTAGTTTGTAAAAATTTTTGCCAAATCAATAGGTTAAAAAAATGGCAACTCCTGGCCGGGTGCGGTGGCTCACGCCTGTAATCCCAGCACTTTGGGGGGCCGAGGCCGGCGGATCACGAGGTCAGCAGATCGAGACCATCCTGGCTAACACGGTGAAACCCCATCTCTACTAAAAATACAAAAAATTAGCCGGGCGCAGTGGCGGGGGGGATGCGGCAGGAGAAGGTGAACCGGAGGGGAGGTCAGCCGAGATACCCACTGCATCCACCTGGCAAAACGAAAAAAAAAAAAAAAAAAAATAGCAACCCTTTATCTCAACTTGCAATGCTTTAATTACTCAAGTTGCATATGCAGTATTTCATATTTCTTAATCATTTGTATTCCTTTCTGTGACTTGTCTGTTAGTGTCCTTTGCTGGGCCGACTTTGTGAACAGTGGCTCCAGTAATCCTACAGTTGTCTGCAGAAGATGCCAAACCTTGCATTTAGCCACATCTGATAGGAGGCCAGCCTCTGCAGGATTAGAAATTGTCCATGTCAGCACTGCTGTTTCAATGAAACCAGAAAGGGGAAAGGTGTCTGTGTTTTATTGGAATCTGGGAGATGAAGTTATTTTGCTGAGCCCTATCTCTCTTATTATTATACCTTCTTTTCTCACTCCCAAAGCTTCTCTTTTCTTAAATGCTTTTCTAGCAGAAGGGTTAAATTTGGTGCATGTGTGTCCTTTCTTTCAGTATGTGTTCACTGACCTCCTACTATGTGCAACACATAGCGGCCACATCAGTGGACTGTAGTGTATAGAGAAGAGCCTGGGTTTTTGAGTCACAAGGGCCTTGGGCAAGTCCCTTAAGCTGTTGGAGGCTCAGTTTCTTCTTCTTTGAAGTGCAGATGATAGCCCTGTCTTTGAGGAATAAATGTGTTCTGAATATAAAACTCCCTGAACAGCATCTGCCACATCATAAGACTTCACAGACAATTTTTAAAAAAATTTTTTCAAGATGGAGTCTTGCTCTGTCGCCCAGGCTTGAGTGCAGTGGTGCGATCTCGGCTCACTGCAACCTCTGCTTCCCAGGTTCAAGCAATTCTCCTGCCTCAGCCTCCCAAGTAGCTGGGATTACAGGCATCCGCCACCATGCCTGGCTAACTTTTTTGTATTTTTAGTAGAAACGGGGTTTCACCATGTTGGCCCAGGCTAGTCTTGAACTCCTGACCTTGTGATCCACCCACCTCTGCCTCCCAAAGTGCTGTGATTACAGGCGTGAGCCACCGCGCCTGGCTCACAAACAATTCTTGAGCCATTTCTGTGTATTTGACACTGTGCTAAGGTGCTGACTATAAAGTGAGAAATCAGATGGGGCCCTTTACAGCATCCCATTTGCCTAGGAGAAAAGTCAGGCTGCACATTGGCTCCAACAAGGCCCTCTCTGACCCCTGCTGTTCTGTGGTCCTTCCCCAAGCCTTTGGCTCCAGGTCTCATGGGCCTTAGCTACAGTTCTGGGGCAAACAGGAAAAGTGCCAGTCAATATTCTGTTACACAGAGTGTCACAGCTATAATTTTTATTTTTTCTTTTCTTCTTACCATTATAAGTATTTTCCCTTTATAGTTAAGGGTGTCAGTGTGAGCCAGCCAGCCTCAGTTTGATTTCTAGCTCTATTATTTACTAAGTGACCATGGGCAAGTTGCTTAACCTGTGACCTAGTTTCCTTAGCTGTAAAATGCAGATAATAATAGACTATAGACTGAATGTTTGTGTTCCCCTAAAATTCATACATTGAAATCATAACTCCCCATGTGAAAGTATTTGGAAGCCTTTGGGAGGTGATTAGGTTATGAGGGCAGTGCCATCATGGATGGAATTAGTGTCCTTTTAAAGGACACCCAGGGAGCTCACTGAATCTGCTGGTGCCTTGATCTTGGACTTCCCAGGCACCAGAGCTGGGAGAGATATATTTTTTGTTGTCTACAAGCCACAATCTACAGTACTTTGTTGCAGCAGCCCAAATGGACTAAGACATAATAGTACCTACTTCCTGGGGTTCTTAGGATTAAACAAAATAATTCATATGTAGCTCTTGGTATAGTGTCTAGCATAAACTATGAGCTCAATTATTTACTATTAATATTTGCTATACTGTCTTCATAGCTACACTTACAATGACTTTATATGATGAAATTTAACAGGTATAATAATACCTTTCTCTGATGGTAGATATGTAAGGTGTTTCCAATTTTTAAACACAAACATAATTCCTAAGAAAGTCATCTTGTAGTTTAGAGATTAAGGAAGATTTAAGATTAAGGAAATTTAAGAATTAAATGTTGAATGGACATTAATACATTTAAATTACTGATATCTTTCAAAAAAAATTCAATATTTTCTATACATATTACAGGCTAATTATCCCGTCTTAAAAGCCCCGGCATGGATTATCCTTGCCTAAGGCAGAGAGCTGACCTGAATCACTCAACAAGGTCTCCTAGTCATTTGCTCTGTGGCTCTCCTGGCCAAGAAGCTGCATCAGCTTTTTTCCCCTTGCCAGAGAACCTCTGATACAGCAAAGCTCAGGGCCAACCCAGCATTTTTCAGATATTATTTGGAAATATCAGGTAGGGCAACTGTCAGGCCATGTCACCTGACGGGGAACTTATGGGGCAGAGGTTTCTGCTCTGGTCCTTCAGCCAACAAGGCTCAAAGTTAGCAGTGGTATAACAAAAATATGAATCTACACAGCTTGAGCACCATCTGTGTGCTAGGCTTTGTAAAAACATTCTCCCCGATCCTTAGCTCAACAAATGAGAGACAATTTATTGGCCCCATTTAATAGATGAGAAAACTGGCCTGGCGCGGCGGCTCATGTCTGTAATCCCAGCACTTTGGGAGGTCTAGGCCAGAGGATCACAGGAGTTCGAGACCAGCCTGGCCAACACGGTGAAACCCCATTTCTACTAAAAATACAAGAATTAACTGGGCCTGGTGGCAGGTGCCTGTAATCCCGGCTACTTGGGAGGCTGAAGCAGGAGAATCGATTGAACCTGGGAGGCGGAGGTTGCAGTGAGCCAAGATCGCGCCACTGTACTCCAGCCTGGGTGACAAGGGTGAAACACGGTCTCAAAAAAAAAAAAGGGGGGGGGGGACTGAGGCTCAGAGAGGTGAAAGGTTTCCTCCAAAGTCACAGAGTTGGCAATCATGACCCAAGTCTGTCTAACTCTAAAGACACAAGCTCCTCCCACAAGCACCACAAGACTTCAATTAATTCAATGTAACCAGCATGGGTTAGCACTTACATGTGTTGCCCCTGCTAGGTACTGAGAACAAGGAGAACATCTGATGTAAGAGACAGACACATAAATAACAAGTTCTAGTATTAAGGCTGATGCATGCCTATGAGAAGTAATAAAGCCATGTGGGCAATTCAATTTATCCTCTTGTATATATTTCTGAAAGCCATCCTTAATCCTTTTAGGAAGAGGCAAGGGAGAGGTAGATTGGTAGATCAGGGCATAAACAAGGGGTGGTGGGGAAATGAGAAGGGAGAGATTAATTCCCACTCAAATCCAGGAATGTCTTTTAGAAAATGTGGCATTTTGGTTGGGGTTTGAAGGGCCAGGGAGGATCAGCAAGAGAATATGGGGGACTGGCATGACCTGTTCACCCTCCCAAAGCAAAGTAAAAACAGAACCTTGGTTAGTGCTTGCTAAATATTGGTCCTGAAGACAGAACACTCACATTCTCCCTCATTCCCGCTGTCTTATATACATAGACCTATCAAGACACACCCATAGATAACCACAAATGCAAAAACACAGAAAATACACAAAAACACACACCAGTACACATGCACAGATTATTAAGACACAATATATGAAAATAGATACTAGCTCCCATACTCAAACTCACACAGATACACACAATACTCATACACACAGACTCACAAACATGTTTATGCATTCATACGCAGCCTCCCCCACCCACTACTCATGCAGGAAAATAAACGCATGCTTTAATTAACATACACAGATTCACACATAAATCTCATCCTGCTGGTCTGGTTGAAGACCAGTGACTAATGGGAAACCATGCACGAAGCCAAACATCACATAGGGGAGGCCGGGATTGGGTTAGCAGTGGGGCTTGGATTAAACCCCATCAGATGACAAACCCGCCCTGCCTGGCTTCCCCTGGAAGCTGCTGAGCCGAAGCAGCAGCGCCTGACCTAGCTCTGGATCCTGGGCGGATGATGCGAGGCTGCGTGCCCGAATTCCAGCTTGATCCAGGGTTTAGTGTCATCCAGGGTCAAGCTCGGCTGTTAGCCCCACCCCAATCCCTGCAACAAGCCGGAGGCTCTGGGGGCACTGAAGGGCTGTGGCCTGGGGCTGCTTTCTAATCCTAGGCTTGCCCTGGCGCAGGATGCTGAGAGTAGTTAGCATTAGTGAGGGTTACAACAGTGGGCCAGGCGCTGGGCTAAGCCCTTTAGGTCCATGACTTAATTCTCACAACAGCTCTGTGGGGGGGGTGAGGGGTGTCCTATCATTTCCATTTTAGTGGTGAAAAAACTGCGCTCAGGCCACAAAACCATTCAGCAAGAGACATCAAGTTGAGGTTCAACCCTGTCTGATCCTGTTCTTCCCGGGGTTTAGGGAAGTGTGCTTGCGAGCCTGTCTCCACGCAGGAAGCCTGCACCTTCTGCCCTGAGGGGTCTCCACCGCCCGGTCCCGCCCCCTCGTCCAGCCTGGCACAAACACCTGGCCCACAGCAGGTTTCTGGTGAGGGCGCGGGTCTCGGTTCAGGGAGGCCCTCAGCAAGGGCCTCAGTTTCCCCATCTCTGAAATGGGAATGGCGGCAGAGACCTCGCAAGGCTGCGACCAAGCTTTCTGGAGCAGCAGAGGGCATGCCAAGCTCTACATCGTCGCTGCCGCCGCCCTCTCCCATCGCGGGGTTCCCGCGCGGTCCCCGCCCGAGCCGGGGTGCGGCGCCGGCGCCCCATTGTTCAGGAGGGCGGGGACGCTCCCCAGTGCTGAGTCCACCCCCCGGTCGTGCTCGCAGCCCGGTGGAGCAGATGACTAGGCCCGGCGTCTGCCGCGCGGGGCTCATCCTTTGTCTGCTCCGCGGCTCCCAGTGCCCGAGGCCCGCGCCCCTCTCTTTGGGCAGACAAAGCCGGGGCCGCCGCGAGCCCGGCGGGCTAGAGCTGGGCTCGCACCACCCTACTCCCGCCTCACGGACCGCCCCCTCCCCTGAACGTCCTCTGACTGGCCCACGGGGCTGCAAAGAGGCCGGGAAGCGGGAGGATCACGTGGGCGACCCTGGCCTCTCATTGGTTAGACGCGGCTGCCAATCGAGGAGGGCGGGCGGTCCGCGCTCGGTCCGGTCGCTCCCTCCGCGCTGGGGCCCGCCCGCGGGGCCGGCCGCCTGTCAGAGGGAGGTGGCGATGGTGCGCCGGGTGGCGGCGGCGGTTGCGGAGGCTTCCTCGGTCGGATTGCAGCGAGGAGAAGATGACTGACCAACCGACTGGCTGAATGAATGAATGGCGGAGCCGAGCGCGCCATGAGGAGCCTGCCGAGCCTGGGCGGCCTCGCCCTGTTGTGCTGCGCTGCCGCCGCCGCCGCCGCCGCCGCCTCGGCCGCCTCGGCCGCCTCGGCGGGGAATGTCACCGGTAGCGGCGGGGCCGCGGGGCAGGTGGACGCATCGCCGGGCCCCGGGTTGCAGGGCGAGCCCAGCCACTCCTTCCCTAGGGCGACGGCTCCCACAGCCCAGGCCCCGAGGACCGGGCCCCCGCGCGCCACCGTCCACCGACCTCTGGCTGCGACTTCTCCAGCCCAGTCCCCAGAGACCACCCCTCCTCGGGCGACGGCTGGACCCGCTTCCACCACCTTTCAGGCGCCGCTCGGCCCCTCGCTGACCACCCCTCCGGCAGCCGAACGCACTTCGACCACCTCTCAGGCGCCGACCAGACCCGAGCCGACCACCTTTTCGACGACCACTGGCCCGGCGCCGACCACCCCTGTAGCGACCACCGTACCGGCGCCCACGACTCCTCGGACCCCCACCCCCGATCTCCCCAGCAGCAGCAGCAACAGCAGCAGCAGCAACAGCAGCAGCAGCGTCCTCCCCACCCCACCTGCCACCGAGGCCCCCTCTTCGCCTCCTCCAGGTGAGTCCGGCTCTCCCTCTCGGGCAGGACCCGTCCTCACCCCAGCCCCGGGATCTAGGGTTGGGCTCTTGCCTATAATTTATCGTTTGTTGCCCCAAAGACTCCCCAGATTCCGGCTCCCGAGGGAGGATCCCAGGTCCAGCTAGTCCCCATCCCGCCCCCGATCAATCTGGAAAGTCTTTTGTCCCCCGTGGGCTGCGCTCCCTCGGGAGGGGGTGGCTGCTGGGTGGAAGGCATCTCATCTTCTTCCCAACAGGGCTTTCTGGCTTCTTTCAGAGACCCAGAATGGGCGCAAACTTTTGGGTTGGGTTCGCGCACCCAGTCTTTGCCTGGGTTATCTGGGGAAGTTTGAAAGCCCGCATAGTACCTCCTTCAACCACTGGGTCAAAAGCTGAGGGTAAGAAATTCCTCCCAAAGCTCCAGTATCCCTGTTCGTTTCTTCTTGTTTATGTAAATATCAGATGTGTGTGTAGGACAGGTGGAAGAGAGGTAGTGAGAGGATTTTGTTTACAAACAGTAGTATGGACCACTCGAGGGCAAAAAATAAAAACAAAAAAGGCATTGTAATCCATGTTGTCCCTGCAAATAAGTGGATTCAGTAGGTCATTTGGGACAGGTGTGTATCTAGGCTGAGCACATTTACAAATTAGGTTAAATCTCTTCCTCGCACCATTTTTTTCTTCCACAATTATAAGGTCAACATGTTTGGACAAATACACAATTTAAGCAAGGATGCCTGTTTTTGTCTCCTTAAGCCAGGATGTTCAACTTTGCTGATGCTGATAAATGCCAATTTCTGTTTGAGCCCACGTAGAAAAGGCTTTTCTTGCTGAAGTCTTCAAGCAAAGTTAGAGACAACTCGTATTCTTTCCCCGTTTAAATCTTAAGTGGGCCTAGAACTAAAACAAAACAAAACAAAACAAAACAAAAGCCTACCTTGTCAAGATGTTTGGACAAAAGTTTCTGAATTGTGTTGCTTTGAGTTGGGTTGGAGATTTGTCCAAATCCTTTGTCTAGCTGGGTCTCTGACCTAAATCTTAGGCTTAGTGATTTACTGTGGAGTCAGGTATGGACTTTGGACTGTAATTGAGTGTGTAGAGAATTTTCCCACGTGGTTATGAGCCTTAATACAGTCTTGAGCTTGGCAATGACATAAGTAGGATTATTCACCCATAAAAAGCCAAGCGTGCATCTCTTCCAGCTTCAAGGAGTGCATTAGCTAGCTAGGTTTTACCTGTAACCCTTTTTGGCTTTCATATAGAGAGACTGACATATTACTGAGAGACAGGAAGCACAGTGGTTGAGAGTATGGACTCTGGAGTTTATTCTTAGGTTTGAATCCTAGCTCTTCCCCCTGTTAGCTGTGTAAGCTTAGGCGGCTCACCGAAGCTCTTTGGACTCAGTTTCTTTGATTGTGAAATGAAGATAATATTATAGTAGTACTTACCTCATAAGGTTGCTGTGAAGACTTTTTTTGTTTTTGTTTTTGTTTTTTGAGGCAGGGTCTGGCTCTGTTGCCCAGGCTAAAGTGCAGTGGCGCAATCTTGGCTCACTGCAACCTCTGCCTCCCAGGCTTAAGCGATCCTCCCACCTCAGCTTCCTGAGCAGCTGAGACTACAGGCGTGGGTCACCACACCCAGCTAATTTTTTGTATTTTTCGTAGAGATGAGGGCTCACTATATTGCCCAGGCTAGTCTTGAATTCCTGAACTCAAGCAATCCTCCTGCCTTGGCCTCCCAAAGTGCTAGGATTTCAGGCATGCTTCACTGCACCAGGCCTGCTGGGAAGATTAAATAAGTTAACACTTACTGTGCTTACAACAGTTCCTAGTGTAGAATAAGCACCGTGTGTGTTAGCTATGCTTATGACCAGGCCTGTGGGGTGTGTGTGTGTGTGTGTGTGTGTGTGTGTGTGAGTGTGTGTATAGAAAGCATTTGAGAAAACTAGTAGGGACTTGTGATGATTTTTATTTGTTTTAGTAAAATATAATAGAAAAAGAATGAATTAGATTCTCTGGAGTTTTAAGCATACAGTAGCATTTAAGTAGAAAGATCACTTACTTTGGTTAGTATCTGATAAATAAATCTGTGTAATTCATGTTATTTTACTTTTACTATTTTTGTGTTGTTATTTTTCAACCACAAAGGTAACCCCTACTGGCTAAAAAATATAAACAACCAGAAGTCCACAAAGGAAAAAGGGAAAGTCACTCCTTCACTGCCTCCTAGTTTCAGTCAGTCCCTAGAGGTTACTACTGTTAGCAATTTGTCAGATCTTTTTTCAGCTGTTTTTGCTGGGCATATATGAACATACACACAGGGTATTTAAAAATAGATTTTAAAAAATCAAAATGGAATAATTCTATACATGTTTTGCAACTTATGGTATTCACTTAACTATGTATCATGGACTTTTAAAAAAAAGTCAGTATCTAGGGTCTACTTTATTCTTTTTAATAGTTGCATTTTCCAGGGTAAGAATGTATCATAATTTATTTAACCAAGCCCTTATTTATGGACACTTAGATTGCTTCTAGGCTTCACTTTAAAAAGCAGAGAGGAAGCAGCACAGAGTATTTCTGTTAAGTCCATCATCTATTTACTATATTCTCTAATACTTTCACTGGAGTTGCTTAGAATCCAATTCAATTTAAACTGCAGTAAAGCTGGATTGAATAATATTTGTCATCTGAACTGTTGTTCAAGGCTTTTAGTAATTTTCATGAACTAACATTATACTTATGTCTGTGGTGGTCTTTGGGTGAAAAAATTTTAGAAGGATGTCCAATTTCGATAACTTTCCTGTGTTTTAAATATTAAGTAGTTTGTACTTCTCTGTGAATTCACACTAGATTGCCAGTATCTAGTTCTCAGCAGCTAAACTGACTTTACAGTGATCTGATCAGGTATGGAGCGTGGGCTCCAGTCTACTTTAAACAGAAAACATATCTCTTTGGCAGAAGGAAAACTTATAATTGAATTTGAGACAACTGGTTTGGCTTGCAAAGTTGAATTCCCTGGCATTTGAGAAGATGGTTGTATAGTATTTTTTAATTTCAACCTTCCTATAAGAACTAAGTGCCATTGATAATATATTATTTGATTGAATAGGTCTTATAGATACTTTCTGAATTAATAATAATTTCTTTCATGGAGATCTAGCTGAAAGCTCTTGCCTGCCCCTCAGTTAGGGCCCTTTTTTGTTTACAGGGACACTGATCTGCAAACTGAAACTAATTGCCCAACAAGCAGGCACTTTTTCTCCCACAAACCCAGCAAAACATTCAGCTGATTGGTTGGCTGGGTAGGACTTTTTTTTTTTTTTTTTGAGACGGAGTTTCGCTCTTATTGCCCAGGCTGGAGTGCAATGGCGCTACCTCGGCTCACCACAACCTCCACCTCCTGGGTTCAAGCGATTCTTCTCAGTCTTCTGAGTAGCTGGGATTACAGGCATGCGCCACCGTGCCCAGCTAATTTTGTGTTTTTAGTAGGGACAGTGTTTCTCCATGTTGGTCAGGCTGGTCTCGGACTCCCGACCTTAGGTGATCTGCCTACCTTGGCCTCCCAAAGTACTGTAATTACAGGTGTGAGCCACCATGCCTGGCCCTGGGTAGGACATTTTAAGCAGGGTGAAGAGAGATGCTGTGGTACCAGAAGTAATAATAATCAGTAAGACACTAAGGTAATGATAAATGTTTGATTTTTTTTGTTTGTTTGTTTTTTTGAGATGGAGTTTCGCTCTTGTTGCCCAGGCTAGATCGGCTCACTGCAACCTCCGCCTCCCGGGTTCAAGCGATTCTCTTGCCTCAGCTTCCCGAGTAGCTGGGATTACAGGTGCACACCACCATGCCTGGCTAATTTTTGTATTTTTAGTAGAGATGGTGTTTTACCACGTTGGCCAGGCTGGTCTCGAACTTCTGACCTCAGGTAATCCGCCCACTGTGGCCTCCCAAAGTGCTGGGATTATAGGTGTGAGCCGCCGCACGCTGGCCCAAATGTTTGATTTTAAAAATTATGGACCCTTAGGGGTAGACAGGACTTTAAATGCCACTACCTCCTAATGTTGCTCTACATTTGAAGAAATATTTCCATAGGCTTAGCTGAAATTTTTTCTTTTAGTTAACTGATTGATCTGGCTCTGCCCTTTGGGGCCATGCAGAAAAAGTTGGTTGTCTCTGTGCCATGACAGCTCTTACAGGTTAGGGGACAGGGATCATGATCCCTCTCTGTCTTGGCTAAATAACTTCAGCTCCTTCAACTGATCTTTAGGTGACATGGTTTCAAATTTTCTTACTATCTTGGTTACTTCTCTTCTAGTTTTTTTTTTTGTTTTTTTTGTGTTTTTTTGAGATGGAGTTCCACTCTGTTGCCCAGGCTGGAATGCAGTGGCACCATCTCAGCCCACTGCAACCTCTGCCTCATGGTTTCAGGCAATTCTGCCTCAGCCTCCTGCCTAGCTGGAATTATGGTGCATGCCACCACACCCTGCTACTTTTCGTATTTTTAGTAGAGACGGGGTTTCACCATGTTGGCTAGGCTGGTCTCGAACTCCTGACCTCAAGTGATCCACCCGCTTCAGCCTCCGAAAGTGCTGGGATTACAGGCATGAGCCACTGTGCCTGGCCCTCTTCTAGTCTTTTTCAGTCTTTCTGTGTCTCTACCAAAATGTGAAACAGAGCTGAACATAATACTCCAGATGTGCTCTAACCAGCTTGTAGCAGAGAGGGCAGTTGCCTCATTCCTTCTGGACGGGTTACTGATGTTGATGCGGTTAGTTCCTAATCACAGTAGCTATTTGGCAGCCGCATTATGTTGTTGACTCATTGAGCCCATTAAGGTTGCTAAGGTCTATTAAAATTTATTTATTTTTAAATGTGTGCTAGGTGAGTCTTCTTTCATTCTGGACTTGGAAATTCGTATAATTTTCTGAAGTATAATCTGAGACATTTACTAAATTTATAAGATTGATTGTGTTAAATTCAATTATCCTTTTAGATCCCAAGTTTGTCAGTGTACTCCACCCAGTTTTTTTGCATTTACCTACAGTGTGTTCCTATAGACAGAGTCTACGGACAAGTTAGGGCAGATTATTCTTACCTCATAGGGCAGAGTAAATTTACAGATGATAAAACAATTTGGAAGGTAAAGGATAATAATTTAGATTAGTTTTAAAGGGTCTCTTTCAGCTCTAAAGTTCTGTGATGATTTGGTCTGCATGATTCAAGGCATATTTATGTCCCCCAAAGAACCTTAATTATTTATTTGTCATCTAAGTGATGAGAATAGACTTTAAGCAAGCACTAGAATTTAGAACTTGAAAACTCTGACTAACATGACATATAAACAAAATACTACAGATGGATTATATATTTTTGTTTGTTTTGTTTTTGGAGACGGAGTTTTGCTCTGTCGCCAGGCTGGAGTGCAGTGGCGCCATCTCGGATCACTGCAACCTCCACCTCCCCGGTTCAAGTGATTCTCCTGCCTCAACCTCCCGAGTAACTGGGACTACAGGCGCACGCTGCCACGCCCAGCTAATTTATTTTTTTTTTGTATTTTAGTAGAAACAGGGTTTCACCATGTTGCCCAGGCTGGTCTCGAACTCCTGACCTCAGGCAATCTGCCCACCTCGGCCTCCCAAAGTGCTAGGATTACAGGCATGAGCTACCATGCCCAGCCTGTTTTTGTTTTTTTTTTTCAGACGGAGTCTCAGTTGCCCAGGCTGGAGTGCAGTGGCACCGTCTTGGCTCACTGCAACCTCCACCTCCCAGGTTCAAGCAATTCTCCTGCTTCAGCCTCCCGAGTAGCTGGGACTACAGGCATGCGCCACCATACCCAGCTAACTTTCTTGTATTTTTAGTAGAGATGGGGTTTCACCATGTTGGTCAGGCTGGTCTTGAACTCCTGACCTCAAATGATCTGCCTGCCTCAGCTTCCCAAAGTGCTGGGATTACAGGTGTGAACCACCACGCCCAGCCCAGATGGATTATATTTGAAAAGAACATCCTGGGAATATAGGACCCTCCTAACCGTACTGGAAAATGTTTTTGTCATCCTAATATTCTCTAATACTAGATTCAGGATCTTTTTTTTTTTTTTTTTTTGAGACAGAGTCTCGCTCTGTCGCCCAGGCTGGAGTGCAGTGGCGCAATCTCGGCTCACTGCAAGCTCCGCCTCCCGGGTTCACGCCATTCTCCTGCCTCAGCCTCTCTGAGTAGCTGGGACTACAGGCGCCCGCCACCACGCCCGGCTAATTTTTTTTTGTATTTTTTAGTAGAGACGGGGTTTCACCGTGGTCTCGATCTCCTGACCTCGTGATCCGCCCGCCTCGGCCTCCCAAAGTGCTGGGATTACAAACGTGAGCCACCGCGCCCGGCCAGATTCAGAATCTTACTTACTCGTGTTTCTTTAAGAAGATGCCATTTATTTTAAGGAAATACAAACTGTCTGGGCTTCAAAGTTAATATAGACCCCACAGTCTTTTATCTAAAACCTCTGGGTTGGATGTGTTTCAGAATTTAGATTTTTTCATTTTTTCATAAATACATTCCAGTGAATTGGGGGCAGTATCCTGTAATCAAACACATTAAGATATCTGCAGCAAAATGCACGTATCTTTACAGTGAGTGTGATAAATAAAGACTTTCAGTAGCCTTTGCTCAGGTCAGGTTTTATTTGCATTTGTTCAGGTCAGGTTTTGTTGCCAAATGTATTCAGGGTAGGTCAGATATTTGCCAACAAGTGAGTTATAGGAAAATTTGTAGTTTCACAGCTTCTGGTATTGAGCATCAGATTTGAGGGATTGTGGACTACTATAATAGTAATTACAAACACACTTACTATGTTCCTGGCACTGTTCTATGTGCCTTATATATATTAAGTCATTTAATCTCCAAAACAGGAACTACTAAGTTAGTTACTATTATTATCCTCATTTTATAGATAAGGAAATTGAGTTCCACAGAAGCCCAGCTCTGGCAGAACCTACATTCAAACCTAGTGGGTCTGGCTCCAGAATCCATATTATTGGCATTTAAAGAAATACAGCTACCTAGAAGAGTAGGAAACCATTTTGCTAAAAATAATTGGTCCTTGGATACTAATCTGGGAAAATTTCTACTCTTCCTTGGCGTTTACTGTCTTCATTCCACTGTGTGCTATGCATTCATTTCCCCGAATTTTCTTTCCTTCTTTCTGGTTTTTTTTTTTTTTTTTGAGACAGGGTCTCACTCTGTCTCCCAGGCTGGAGTGCGGCGACACAATCACGGCTCACTGCAGCCTCAACCTCCTGGGCTCAAATGATTCTCTCACCTCAATCTCCAGAGTAGCTGGGACTACAGGTGTGCACCACCACGCCTAGCTGGTTTTTGTATTTTTAGTAGAGTTGGGATTTTGCCATGTTGCCCAGGCTAGTCTCGAACTCCTGAACTCAAGTAATCCACCACCTTGGCCTTCCAAAGTACTGGGATTATAGGTGTGAGCCACCACGCCCAGCCACCTCCCTGAATTTTCTGTTTGACAATGTTTTACAATTGTTATATTAAATTTTAGCTCTTATTGTTTCATTAATTAGGTTCTAAGTTTCTCTGTGATGG
The DNA here is from genome assembly GCF_009828535.3 of Hylobates moloch. Taxonomy (NCBI): domain Eukaryota; kingdom Metazoa; phylum Chordata; class Mammalia; order Primates; family Hylobatidae; genus Hylobates; species Hylobates moloch. The sequence goes on along the minus strand of NW_026652285.1, from coordinate 92,906,596 downwards.
AGAGATTTGTCCATATTATTTGTGGGGCCAGGCCCAAGGACATCTAAATTTATCATACCTTATGCCTGGCCTAAGTGCCTAGGTTTCTGTAGAAATTCCTTAGTCTGATTAGTTTCTGGAGCAGCATAAACTCCAGAACATTAGTTTCAAATCTTCTGAATTATGTCCCCAGGAAGCCTTCTGGCTAGTTGAAAATTTACACATTGAAATAATCTAGGTCTTTTTAACTTGATTTTTAAAAAAGACCCCTAAAATTTAAGTGTGCATAACTTTTCATCTTAGCATTTCTATACGTATGTATTAACTTCCAGACATTCTGGCACCCTTATAAAAAGAATAGAAGAAAAGTATTGCAGTGCTGTTTTTACTGATGAGTAAATTATGGGTGGAGAGAATTCTGCTCTAGGATACTTAATAGATCAGAAGAAAATAAAAATGTAAGACCTTGTTTAGCTGACAGTGTTAGATGATATTTTAAGTTATAAATAGCTTTAATCCTTGCTTTTTCGTTTATCTTGATTTTTGTGTGTTTTTTTTAGATGTGATATAAAAATCCTTATTAGTAATGTTGACATTATATTACAGGGACCTCTTCTGTGATCACTTAGTCTTTTTTTCAAGTACACATTTTGATTTATCTGTTTTTCACTAGAAATGACTATCCTGACTGCCCTGGTAACTTTAAAGGAGGATTTCTAAAAATGTGATGAAGAAGATAAAGATTATGTCTGGATACCTAGGTTTGAATCATAGTAAAGGGTTACTAAAAATATTTATCCTTTTAGATATAGCTGTGTGAGTACATCTGATAAATTTGTATCAAAATAATCTCTCTAATAATGCCACTGTTCTACAGAGAATTATTTTCAGAAAAAAATCTTTCCCTATTATTTTGTCTTCCTTGAAAAATAAACCTTTCTTCCATTCTCCTTGCTCATTTTTTTTCAATTTAAAACCTTCTATGTATTCCTCTCACTTGTATCTTTTATTTTTAGCCCCAGCCATTCTTTCCATGATCTTTAAGGAACAAAATTACCCTCTCTGTTTAACAATTTACCACTTTGTCCTCCTTCAGTGCTTCCTCAAAGCTTAATTCTTCCAAGACGTCTTTCTAGATGAACAAAAAGTCCTTAAAGATGTGTTAGTGTCAACACGCATGGCGTTGAACAGTTTGCAGTGAGAACAAAATCTGTCTTTCTCTGTGACTTTCGCTTTTTTCCTATTGATTTGTTTTTGGTCTATTTAATTTAGATTATGAAGCCTTCTTAATATGAAAATGTCATCCTTTATACAATATTCAGAACATGGTATTCTCTCTTTTTGAAAAAAAATTGAGAAAAGATTTTCTTTTTCCACTGGGGTCTTCTTTATTGTCCAACTTACGCCCCACCTACCCCCTGCAACCTTCTTCTGAGGGGCAATAAAGAAAAAACTTTCATAACAGAAGTTATCTGGCTCTAAAAAAAATCAAGAACTTTGAATAAGTAGCAAATTTATTTTCCTATTTATGAATAGCATCAGCTGTTTTTGTTGGCAGGTGGTTTTGAGATGCATACCAGTATAATTAATTTGGTTAAGAAACAAATGTTTGATCTTTTGAATGGCGGAATTTCCCCATTAGAAATATAATTAAAGTTAATAGTGAACAGAGTGCTTTTAATATTAACAACAAGTGTGCAGTGCATTATGGCTTACAAGGTGCTCTTAGAATGTCTAAGACCTTGCAATTCACATTTTGTTGATTTCTGCATATTATATGAATGAAAAAGGCTTATGTCCTCTGATCAATATTGGTGAATATTGATCAAACCTTTATAGGTTTTGTTGGGTTTCAGATTTGATATTTTGTATTTTAAACCATTGTCTTTTAAGTTTATTTTGTTAAGTGTAAATCTTGTCTTGTTTAGCTGCCCATATTTATATGATGAATAAATGGTATTTGGAGAAGAGGACTGCTTGCTTTATATTTTCTTTCCTAGACACTATACAGGGCTGAATGTTGTGGAAAGAGCCCAGAAGTAACTGAAAGTAAATGGTGATGGAGATAACAAGGTGAATTACAGAACTTGACTGTGAGGGCTCATGTGAATTTCATTTCTTTTTTTTCTTTTTTCTTTTTTTTTTTTTTGAGACACAGTCTTGCTCTGTCGCCCAGGCTGGGATGCAGTGGCGCAATCTCAGTTCACTGCAACCTCTGCCTCATAGGTTCTAGCAATTCTCCTGCCTCAGCCTCCCGAGTAGCTGGGATTACAGGTGCCTGCCACCATGCCCAGCTAATTTTTGTATTTTTAGAAGAGGTGGGGTTTTGCCATGTTGGCCAGGTTGGTCTTGAACTTCTGACCTCAAGTGATCCGCCCACCTTGGCCTCCCAAAGTGCTGGGATTACAGGTGTGAGCCACTGCGCCCGACCTGAATTTCATTTCTTCGTATTGAAATATTTACGTCCTTCCTAGTGTAAGAATCTCTTTGGAATTATCTTTTTTTTTTTGAGATAGAGTCTCACTCTGTCTCCCAGGCTGGAGTGCAGTGGTGCCATCTCGGCTCACTGCAACCTCTGCCTCTTAGGTTGAAGTGATTCTCCTGCCTCAGCCTCCCAAGTAGCTGGGATTACAGGTACCCACCACCACACTCAGCTAATTTTTGTATTTTTAATAGAGACGGGGTTTCACCATATTTGTTAGGCTGGTCTCAAACTCCTGACCTTAGGTGATCCACCCGTCTCGGCCTCCCAAAGTGCTGGGATTACAGGCATGAGCCACTGCCCCGGCCCAGAAACTCTTTGGAATTATGTTAACCTGCTATTTCAGTTGTACTGCTTCAAATCACTGTTTTAATAGCAAAGAGACTTAACACTCCTACCTCTCATTTTTAATCTGATATTTAACACTTTGGCAGGGAAGGTAACTAATGTTAACTGAGCACATATTATCTGCCTGATTACCTATAAGGATTTTTTTACTTACCTCATGTCATTTAATTCTTAAACAATGCAGTAGTTAAATCTTATTAACCTTACTTTATGACTGGCAAACACTGGGATTCAGAAAGTTAAAGTAGTTTGCTCAAGCCTGTCATGGTTACAGACTCCATGAGGGCAGGACTTCTGTTTGTTTTGTTCACAGTTATACCTCTGCGGTCCAGCCCAGATAGATTCTTAATGAATATTTAGCGATTGAATTAGTGAAAAAGAAGGAACAGTTTGTAGGTATACTAGACGTGCATTGTATTCTTGAGGAAAATAATGTAATCATGCCTTTCTCTTTAGTTAGGAATGAACGTTTCTCTCACTCATAGTAATATGAGGAATAGTTTGAGAACCTGCTTAGGACAAGTGGAACTCCTTGAGATCTAGCTTATTATGTTAATGATTCATTTTTTTGTTATGTAACATTTCCCCCTGTATTTTTCTTAAAGGAAGAACAACAATGGACAAATGAACATTTGATGACTTTTGTAGAAAGGGTAGCTAAGTTGCAAAAGCTGAGCACTTGTCTGTAACATGTGGGATCCTAAGTTCTTTCATTAGTTCTTTTACTAGTTCTCTGTCTAGTAAAAGCAAGTAGTTCTATCTGTTAAATGAGTTAAACTAGATTTGTGATTTTTAAACAGTATTATTTGGGGACCCAGGGTTCCTCAGATGTGTTTGGGAGCCATTATAGGAACTGGAGAGGCCAACAGGTCTACTTCTGGACCTTTCACACCCAACCCTCACCTCTCACCTCCACATCAGCTGTTCTTTCATTTGGCTTATATTTTGGATTTGTCCTTTCAGTAAAGATTTTTGAAAGAGGAATTCTCCTACTCTAACATTTTATGATAAAGAAATTTGGTAATTTATGAACTTACATTAAAATGTTTACATTATATTAAGCAGCAATATACATATGAGGAGAGAAATATACCAAAATATTAATTTGTTAAACCTAAGTAATGGGATTATGGGTAATTTTAATTACCTTCGTGTTTTTCTGAATTTTTTAAGTTTTTTCACGACTATATCCAATTCTAATTTTATAGTCTTAAAAATAAATGAATAGCATTTAAAAATGAATAAAAAGTTCTGATAAGCTTGGTAAGTCTTTACTTATATAAGATCAAGTCAGATGATATTACCCAGGGCCACTTAACTATAATTTCTGTCATTGACTAAGCAAGTTTGATCTATATCAGGGTATTTGTTTAGTCTAAGTGAGTCAGGGTTTTGAATAAAGGAGACTATTCCTGCGGCCTGACAAATCTTGAACATACAGTAGGAATGACATATCTAAGATTTGGTACCTTTAGGCAAAATTTAACTGAGATCTTCAGCAGAGGCTGAAAATTGAGAGCTGGCTCTTTCTCCATTTCATTTTGTCTAGGTAATTTTTTTAATTAATTAATTTTTTTTTTTTTAGAGACAGAGTCTTGCTCTGTCGCCCAGGCTGGAGTGCAGTGGCGTGATCTTGGCTCGCTGCAAGCTCCACCTCCCGGGTTCACGCTATTCTCCTGCCTCAAACTCCCGAGTAGCTGGGACTACAGGCGCCCGCCACCACACCCGGCTAATTTTTGTATTTTTAGTAGAGACGGGGTTTCAGCGTATTAGCCCGGATGGTCTCGATCTCCTGACCTCGTGATCCGCCCACCTTGGCCTCCCAAAGTGCTAGGATTATAGGAGTGAGCCACTGCTCCCCACTTTGTCTAGGTAATTTAAAGCATTCACTTTAACATTACTTAAAGTAGCTTATTGAAATAGATCTTCCTTAGATTGTGCAAAATTTGAATTCATGGCATTGTTCATAGTCTTTATCAATACATTTGATTATTTCTTCTTTAAAGTTACTGAGCCCCCAAAAGTTGGGTTTCAATCTGTCCATATGTTTTCCAATTAGATCAGACAGGATTGCTGTTATACTGGTAATATAACAGCTGTTCTATATGATACCTTGCCAGGGAGACAGTTAAGCATTAAGGGAAGGGAAAATTTATTCATTTGGAAAAAGGAATGCATTCTGCCTAGTCACAGGGAAAAAGATAAGGAGTAGGAATGTTGTCAACCTGGCTGGAGAATGTTAAATAACCTTTATTTACTAAATTTTAGACTCTTTAGATAAGTGAGTCTGAAAACTTATTTCAGTCTTACATGCTTCCAAGAAACTGGCATATTATCACAGATCTTATTAGATTTTTATCATTTATTTTTAATAATCTAGTGCTTTTACTTGATATATGTGAGCAAAAAGAAGAGATGAGAAGTAGTAGCATTGTTAACTACAAGGAGGATATCATATTTCCTACTCCTTTTTAATTTTGGAAATTTTTTTTTTTCTTTTTTTTGAGACAGTGTCACACTCTGTCACCCAGCCTGGAGTGCAGCGGCGTGATTGTGGCTCACTGTAGCCTTGACCTCCTGGGTTCAAGTGATCCTCTCACCTCAGCTCCCAGGTAGCTGGGACTACAGGCGTGTACCACCATGCCCAGCTAATTTTTTTTAAACATTAATTTTTTTTTTTGTAGAGACAGGATTTCACCACGTTGCCCAGGCTGGTCTCGAATTCCTGGGCTCAAGTGATGTGCCCACCTCAGCCTCCCAAGTGTTGAGTTTACAGGCGTGAGCCACCGTGCCTGGCCTGGAAACGGTCTTTAAAGATGAAATTTCTTAAAACCAAACACCGCATGTTCTCACTCGTAGGTGGGAATTGAACAATGAGAACTCATGGACACAGGAAGGGGAACATCACACTCCGGGGACTGTTGTGGAGTGGGGGGAGGGGGGAGGGACAGCATTAGGAGATATACCTAATGCTAAATGACGAGTTAATGGGTGCAGCAAAGCAACACGGCACATGGATACATATGTAACAAACCTGCACATTGTGCACATGTACCCTAAAACCTAAAGTATAATAATAAAATTTAAAAAAAAAGATGAAATTTCTTTAAAAATATTCTAGGAAAAGTTTAGATGTTATTCACTCTGAAGGAAATTGGATAACTTGAATAGGTTTTTAGATTCTCTTAAGTCCTATTAATCATTATAGGGATTGGGAAGGGTTATTGGAAATAATGGGGGGAAAGGACTTGCATTCCAATATATTTATCCTGTTGTGTTTGTTTATTGAGTCTTGATGAGAGGAAGGCATTGGGCTTTTTCTGCTGTAGATTTTTCATGTGATTTTATATTTATTGTAATGCTACACTGTGTTTTATCAGTTCTATATAAATAGCACTAACAGTATAGTCCCACCATCTATTGATGTTGTGTGAGTTATTGAATAGTTATAAAAGTGTACCAAAAACCCAAAGCAATCTAGTTGTTGGGTATTATTATACTGAATTGATGGTGTATTGCCTGCAAACCTATCCTGTTCAACTGGTTTTAGTTTTTAAGTTAGTTTGTTGCTTCAACTTGTCCACAAAGGCAGGGCTGGATGATCCAGCTAATCAGTGGAATCGAAGTCAGAAGAACTAAATTCTAGTCTTTCTATTCACTTTTTGAGTTATTGAGTACATTTTTTGATGACTCTATGACTTAGTTTCCCAGACTATAAAATGAAACTTCCAGTCACCAAAGGTTTTTGAGAAGTAACACATGTAAACTACTTTGGGCTTTCTCAGACATAAAGGCTTTAATATTCTTTCCAAATTACATGGTTTATATTAGCTTATAATGTAATGTGACCAAGATAGCTTTGATTAAACACAACAAAGAAATAAACACATGCATTTATATATGGCTTCTTTACACAAAATATATTTTTATGTTATTTTGTAGTTGACATATCTGTATAATTTAACAATTAAGGTATTTTCCAAAAGTTTGGGGTCCTTTAGTATTATTTTTCTTCCCCACTACCTTGAGAAAACAAAATAATCTTTATCTCATATTAAACTCACAACATACATAAGTTGTGCTTTATGTAATATTATTTTTGGTTGATCTGTTTAGAATGGATTCTACTTACTTTTTTTTTTTTTTTTTTGAGAAACAAGGTCTCACTCTTTCAACCAGGTTGGAGTGCAGTAGTGTGATTGTAGCTCACTGCAGCCTCGAACTCCTGGGTTCAGGTGATCCTCCCATATCAGCCTCCTGAGTAGTTGGGACTACAGGCATGTGCCACCATGCTCAGCTAATTTAAAAAAAAAATTGTAGGCACGGGGTCTCGCTTTATTGCCCAGGCTGATATTAAACTCCTGGCTTCAAGCAGTCTTCCTACTGCAGCCTCACAAAGTGTTGGCATTACAGGTGTGAGCCACTGCACCTGGCCAGTTTTTTTTACAATTATAAAAATTATCTATGTTCATTTTCTACAATGTTTATTGTAGAAAATGAAAAATAGAGAAAAAAGCTGTCCCATAAAGCTTTTTTAAAATCACTGATTGAGTTTAATATTTTATTACTGCATATATTGCTTCATTTCTCATGATAATAAATGAGATCACTTGCTTGTTATGTAAACAGAGGTGCAAGTAGGATTTAACACTCTTCTGAAGACCAATATAAGACAGATCAAAATGTGAAAAAATTCACCACATTTAAATTATTTGTCATGTCACCAAAAAGAACGTAAATCTATTTTGATCTAAGACCACATATGATGCTTTACTTGAGACTTGGTACCCCTTGGCAGAATCAAGTCAGTGACTGTTTTTCTTGTGTCTGCTCCAGCACAAACATGATTTGTCTTTGGTTCACGTGGGCCCTGAAAGCCCAAAGCAGCCTGGAACAAAGCCAGGCATTTGGTATTTTTCAATACTGTGGTGAGAGAAGACAAGGTGCCCATCTGCCTGGCTTGTACATTGCCAAAAGGCCTAGGTGCTACCCTAAAGAATATGCCAGAGAATGACTCTGGCCTTTAGGAAACTGGTAATATTACTCTTCTCTGAATTTTGAACTTTGAAATCCAAGCAGTAATGAATCATAGTGTTATTGAGAGGATTAAATTGATCAATGCATGTAAAACCTTTAATTCAGCAGTGCTTAACAATCAGCACATACATTAATAATCAGCACATAGTAAACACTCAAAACAGTTTTTGAAAAACAGGAATTTTTCAAAGACAGCAGTGAGAACTTTGTTAATTTTAGATTAATTAATTTACCAACTTCCGTCATATAATCCGTAGACTGGTAACACATTGGTAATCAGAAAGGCTTGCATATTGTCACAGATCAACTCTCTAATAGGTGGTTCTAAGGTGCAGGGTTGGAATAATATGCTTGAGGCAAAGGCTACCTCCTATCCTTCCAGAATGGCCCAGGTCAAGCTAGAATTATCCTGTGTCACGTTGCCAGAGACAACAGTAATGGTACTGCTCAGAACTGGACTAAATAGAAGACATTTTAAAAAGGCAAATGCAAAGATGGAAATCCCCGAAACAGCCATTGTCCAGTTCTGGTGGGTATATACTCCTTGGGATCTTATGTAGGCCCTAGCTACAAATGACCTAGTAAAGTAAAAATAAAATTGGGCTCATAGAAAGATGTGACCACTCTATTTTATGTTGGTAGCACATTGATATACACCTATTATAACCTATTATAACTTATACTTTCTAACATTACATAGTTGCATACAGGTGCAAGTCACATAATCTTCCTGGGCTTCTATACTATCTTCTGTAATGTGAGTATAATAGTGATCTACCAAATAGGGTTCTTGGGTGTTGGGCCTGGAATTCAAAACTAGCCCTCTGACTCAAATCTGTGCCCTTTTTTTTCCTTTGATTAAACTGTGCTGCATTGCCAAAGCAGATGGGAGTAGCAGAAAATGAAATAAAGCATTTAGTAGTTACAGAGCACATTTTGGGTTCTGTTTTTTTTCACCTCCCCTATCCTCCCCCAGCAAACTCATACATTTTCTGTCTCAGCACTGGTTCTGAGATGTACACAGTGATCCGGGTTTGCTTTCAGTAGCTACTGTGAAAATCAAAATTAGATCAAAGAGTGTTTCTTGAAGGCAGATATGGGTGTGGAGTGGAGGTTGGGAGAGGAGATAATGGTGGAAATTAAATGAGGGTAAGCAGGTAGAAAAGCATGGCAAATGTAAAGCAGAACTGAATAGTAACTATGTGATTGTCTATTCAGCACAAAGAGGATCGGTGCTAACAAGAGACAATGTAATGCTTATTAGCATTTAGCAAGTAATACCACATACTGTGAAATGGTAGTATTGATTGTTTTTGACTTGACAATAAAACCTTTCATCTTTAACTTAATATGGACTCTAGACCAAGATGCTAATGCATAACAATATTTTGTAAAAAAAAAAAAAAAAAACAACAGGTGACATTTGATTATATAAAAGTCATAGAATAGGCTGGGCATGGTAGCTCACGCCTGTAATCCCAGCACTTTGGGAGGCTGAGAGGGCCAGATCACTTGAGCCCAGGAGTTTGAGACCCGTCTGGGCAACATGATGAAAACTCTTCTCTACAAAAAATGCAAAAACTAGCTGGGTATAGTGGCTTGTGCCTGTAGTCCCAGCTACTTGGGAAGCTGAGGTGGGAGGATTGCTTGTGCCCAAGAGGCAGAGGTTGCAGTGAGCCAAGATCATCCCACTGTACTCCAGCCTGGGCAACAGAGCGAGACCCTGTCTCCAAAAAAAGAAAGAAAGGTCATAGAATATCAGACTTGCAAATGTGATTCATACTCTGCCAGTCATTTTAGGGTGCATTCCCCTTCCTTACTGTGTAAGCTTCCCTCCTTACTCAAAGGTTAGTTATATCTCAGATCAGACGAAGGAGCAGCTGTTATTCAACTATAGATCCAACTAGGTTCTAATATGTTTTCCAACTAGATTCTAATCTAGTTGGAAAACATATTGACAGATGATATGCAAAATTTTGGAGGATTTATGTGTATTAGAAAGAATGAATAGCTTCCGTTTGTATGGTATCTGTACTGAACAATGACAATATTACATCCTACAGGTACATAAGTACAGTGGTCAGATCATACTATACAACTATAGATGTGGAGAATACATATATAAAGTAAAACCTAATCATATTTGCCTAATCATTTAATATTTATGTTTCACTATAATTCTCCTATTATTCACTATTAAAGTGAGCCCAGCCCATACAGTTCAAGTTCTTTGGTATGATTTAAAACTCCAAGATGTCTGCCATCCTCATTTCTTGTACTCTTCCCCTTGTGCTTTAAACTCTAGCAGACTCAAATGGCTTATATTTTCCTTCAAATACTATGCTTATTTTTATTATCACTATTAATAAAGCAATCATCTGTGAAGGTCTTACTCTTTGTCAGATACTAAGAGCGTTAAATGAATTTCCATGACCTCATTTAATTATCAAAAGAACCTAATAAAAAATTTATATTATTATCCCCACTCTACCAAGCAGGAATTGAGGTTTTGAGAGTTTAAATACACAAAGCAGGGTTTCATAGCTAGTACAATGTAGAAACTTGATTCAAATTCAGATCTGTTTAGCTTTAGAGCTGCCTCTCCTAATCACTAAGTTAACTAGATTCTCCTTATTTTGCATGTGCTGTTCCTTCTACCTGGGATGCCCTACTCTTCAGTTTCAATAGGGGTCTTAATTCTAAGCAACAGAAATCATTTATTGATTCAATCAGGATTGAAATTTATTAAAAGGATATTGAGGAGTTCACAGAATCTCTAGAGGTACCAAATTCAGGCCATGGAGTTAGAGGTAATAGTCAATTGTGTCCATTGAATATATGCCACTGACATCACCACTCACACTGCTAACCTTGGGTACTGGATGTAAGAACAAGTGCTACTGCCACTTGTCATACTCCATCCATCTCCCTGTTTGCCACCAGAGAGAGGACCTCCTGTTCATTCCTTTGAATCATTAGTTTCTAATTCCAAGCCAGGTAAAGGTGCATCTGATTGCTGGAACCTCAATGACTGGCCCATGCCCTGGCTGCAGGGGAGGCCAGGAAAACAAGAATCTGACATTATGAACCTACGTGATGGGGTATCAAGGCTTAAAATATGGGGAATTCCTCCAAATAGGAAGGGATTCTGAGAATGGTGGGAAATTATACCATGATACTAGGCTGACAAAAAGAATGACACATGTCTACCCACACCCTTTCTTTGGCTACCTGCAAACTTATTTGTCCTTTAAAAATATCCTTACAGCCTCCTATTATAATTTATACTTTCTAACATTACATAGTTTTTGATTACTTGCATTTTTTTTTTTTTTTTTGAAATGGAGTCTCGCATTGTCACCCAGGCTGGAGTGCAGTGGTGTGATCTTGGCTCACTGCAACCTCCGCCTCCCAGATTCAAGCGATTCTCCTGCCTCAGCCTCCCAAGTAGCTGGGATTACAGGCACCTGCCACCACTCTCAGCCAATTTTTTATATTTTTAGTAGAGACGGGGTTTCACCATTTTGGCCAGGCTGCTCTTGAACTCCTGACCTCGTGATTTGCCCGCCTCAGCTTCCCAAAGTGCTGGGATTACAGGCATGAGCTACCGCACCCGGCCTTTTGATTACTTGCTTTTTAAGGACTCTTATTTTAAGTATTACTTGTCTATGTAACTGACTCCTCTATACCTTTTCTCAAGTAGCCTATAGGCTACGTCTTATTGATGTTGGCACTCCCTAACATGTACATAGGGTAGTGTTCAGCATGTAGTAAATACTAAATAAATGATTGAACAGCATTGGTGCATAAATTGTCCCTACTCATCACCAGCACTAGAATGTAAGGTCCGTAAGAGGCAGCGGTTTTTGTCTTTGTCTCTCTCTCTCTTTTTTTTTTTTTTTTTTTTGTTAAACCACTATATGGCCAGCACCTAGATTAATTCCTAGCATGTGGTAGGTCTGTGGTAAATATTTGTTAAATAAGTGAATACCCCTAGATAGTAAATTATTTATCTATTTTATAAATAGAGTGATGCTGTCAAAAAGGCCTTTGAATGTGAATGGGAAATTCAAAGCACCCTATTATAATATACAACTAGACCACAAACAGTGAGGACAGAAACTGCCTTATTCATCTTTGGTTACCTCTTCTTCCTATCTAGAAACATAACCAGAAAAGGGCAATTTGAAATTCTTTCCTAGACCTACCATGATAGTCACTAGCCACAAAAATTGCCTGAAGTACCTACCATACCTGCTAAACATGAAACTTTCTTTTTGGTCTCCTTTTATGTATAACCAGCTGTACCCTGAGATTGCATCTACTCTGGGAAGAAAAGGCTGTTGGGCAAACTGTCTTGTACTTATGTTTAAAAAAGTAGAATAACCTAGGGCAGTAGCATCTCACTTTGAAAAAATGAAGAAGTGGAGGTCCATAATTGTGAAATGATTCACATAAATGTAAAACACTTAGAATTCCTGGCATAAATTGGCCTTCTACCTATTAGCTGTACTTTTTATTGTATATTGAAAACTTAGTCCTTCAGACTTTTTACTTCACTGCTTCCAATCCTTTTAAATTCTTCATTACCTCTAATCCTCTCAATTCTGTTGATAAGCAGTGTTACCCTACTTTACAAATAAAGAATCTGAATCTAAGATGAGGTTAAGTTGTTTGCCCAAAGGTCACACAGCTAAGTGCTAGTTAGCTGGGATTCAAACCCAGATATCTCTTATTTTTTAAGCTCTTTCTAGGATGGCAAAATAACATGCTAAATGTAGGTTGAGTTTAATGTGTTCTATTATATCCTTCTAACCACTGTTAGTTTTAATGCATCTTTTGCCCCTGCCACCTTTGCATCTCTTTTCTGATTTGTAGTCATTATTTTACTGTCCATATCATAAATCTGTTTACTACTCTCTTCAGTTTTTCTTCTGATTCTTTGTAGTAGAAAGTATGCATTTTACCCAAAAGAAAAAGCACATCCTCACATACTGCTCTGTCCATTTTACTTTTACCTTTATTTTTTTGTTAGCCTAATTGATTTGTACAGTGGATTGATTTCCAGAGGAGAAGACTTGGATATCTGTATGAGTCAGATGAGTAAACTTATACATTAGCCAGGATGACGTTTAAGGGCTAATAGCATACATCCCCAAACTAACAGTCATTTTAGCCAGTGTAAAACATGAAACACGAGTTGGTCAGAAATAGAGACAATAGCAAATAATGATATTGAGTTACTACAAATGCTTTGCAACCTAGTAATGTACTTTTATGTGTATCAATTATTTTTAACTTGTGCATAATACTGAAAAATTCCAAATGGATTCCAGACATTTATTGCCAACAAAAAAGTTTACTTAAACTTGCTGTTTTAGAGAATTATTTTTCTTAGCATATGGTCTTTCTTGTTAATAGCAAGCCTTTTAACAGTTTATCAGAATGTAAGCATTTCTCTTTGCTATATTTCTTTTAGTTGATGATCTTGTGTAATAGAGCACTCATTTAGAAATACACACACTTAAAATCCGTCATTAAATGGTCTTCAGGGACTAAAGCCACAAGCAGCAGGATGCTGTTGCTTTCTGTTTCCTTATTGCTTAACCAATCTGCAATGGTATCATCCTCTTTTTCCTCTTCTTTTTTTTTTTGGTTAACCAGACAAAATTTCAGATCCTCTTTATTTTTTCTTGCCATGTTCAAATTGGTCTTTAACAATGCTTCACTAAGATGCTTCTGTTTGACTTTACATTCACTTTTATTTAAGTAATAAAGGAAAGGGTGTGCTTTTGTCAATAAGTTTACACTGGGCTTTCTGTTATACAAAATAAGGTTCTTTTACATTCATCAGATCTTTGTTAATCACCCTCTGTGCACCTAGCTGGGCTAGATAAATACTGGAAAGACAAATAAGACCTGGTTTCTGTCATAGAGAACATAGCGAAGGATATAGAAAATTAGACTACAGAATGGTAAGTTCTATCATAGTGATATGTACTACAGAAGCAAAGAGAGGACTCCTTACCCAGACTTTTAGGGGATGAAGGACAATGTCAGGAAAGGCTTTCTGAGGGAGGTTTTCTCTGAGCTTAGTCTTGAGAACAAACAGGAATTATTCAGGTAGAATTGGGGAAGGACACTCTAGGAAAAGGGAGCAGCAGCATGTTGAAAAAGTACAGAAGTAAGAGGGCACATACTGGCCCATTTAGGGAACTGAAGTCCTGAGTGGCTCGAGTAGGGGAGGAAAAGGTACATGAAGGTGGAACAGGGAATGAAGAGGTTTGAGTCTGGGATGGTCCAGAGTTGTCAAATCATGACATGCTTTCCATGTCATGCTCAGAAATTGATTCTAAGAGCCATGAAGAAGTATAAGCCAGGAAGTGACATGGTGAGATTCGTGTTTGGAAAGATCAGTCTAGAAACTGCAACATACTTCTATAAGTGTAAATGATCATCAGTGAAGATAATTAGAGGGCACTTACTGTCTCTTTAAATCTTTTCCATCATTAATTTTGGATTAAATGCTAGATAACATAATAATAGAGGGTTTATGAATTAGTTTCCTGTCTTCTGTTATTAAGCAAACATTTGAAACCTATTTTACTTGTTGGTATAACACATAGACTTAGATAATTAAAATTAGAGACTTGACAAAGCTACCAATTGGTGCTGGACCTCTTGATGGATCTGATATTAAGTTAAACAAACACAAGTGCCTTCTGCTTGCCAGGCAGTGTGCTAGGAACTGAAGAGAGAATGGTGAATGACTTAGGCATTCACAATCTAGTGGAGAGACAGATTCATACACAAATGAAAGTGCTCTAGAATACTTATGTATTAGATTCCTTAATGTACATTTTCACTTTCAGTCCTTACCTTAAACTTAAGTATGGATGAGGAAACCGAAGACAAGAAGTATTTAACTTACTCAAGGTCATGTAATAATGAGTGGTAAATAGCCACAATTCAGTATTCGAAGTACCTAACTCAATTTATTCCATACCATATTATACTGCTGCTCTTGACAAGGCAATGCATATATACTTTTGAGCCTGAAATAGTTTTCTTCCTCCCTTAATTCTTTCTAATGCTACCCAAACCAGTAATGTTCAGCCTTGAAGTATCCAGTCATTGTTGGTTAAAAGTGCAGGCTCTGAAGTCAGATTGTCTGGATTCCAATCCCAGCTCCATCACTTATTCCCTGTCTGTCAGCCTATATCATAGAATTATGAGATGATGTTTGTTAAGCACTTAAAACGGTGAAAGCACAGGGAAAGAATTCAATTGATGTTACTTAAAATTGTCATTGGAATAGCAATTCATCTACTTTCCAAACATTCAGGAAATTTTGATAAAATGCATTTAAACTATCCAACTTTATTGAAGTTAATCTTGGTGAAGAGCTTTTGCCTAGTGTGCATATTTGAAATCTGACTTCTTGTTCAGGGCATCAGTGACCTGTGGCAAAGATGCCCCAAAAGTATCTAGGAAAATATGCCTGTGAGAGTAATGTAAAGATATTTAAAAACTTTTGTATTGTGGAAAATTTTGAATATATACCAAAATTAACAGAGTAGGGTTATGACCTTTCTCATATCTCTCACCCACATGCACAACCAACTGTCACTCCATGGCCAGTCCTGCCTCATCCACACCGCTATCTATTTATGTTGCTAAAGCTAAATCTAGAGGCTTGATTGATTGATTGATCATTTTTTGAGAGAAGTAATGAAAAATGATGGCTTTTTTGTTGTTATTTCTGGCATTGTTAAATACCTAGTAACTCAACTGAGGATGAAAACTGGCAACATAAGTACTCCTGGAATTGTTTGGGTAGGGTAGGATACAGATTATTACCCAGTTTCTACATGTGAAGAAACTATGACTCAAAGAAATGCTTATCAATGGTCGTATTATCTGCAAACAACTTGTGCTAAAATTTGTCATTGGAACCATGCTCATTCCATACATATTTGAGTTCAATAAAATATTTATATTTCTTTTTAAATGTCTATGGCCAACATTATTTTTATAACAAGGGCATTTTTATTTTGATCACCTAATTTCTTCTTTTGTTATGTTAGAATTTAAAGTACTTCCCTCCTCCTCTGTCCTATCCTAATTTTTAGCTAGTGGAGTGACTTTAGGGATAATACAGAGGAAATTTTGGTCTCCAGCAGAGGGTCAGTTGCAACTATGAAAACAACTCAGGCAGATGGTCTATTGATAGTAGAACTTTTCATTATAAAAAGTTCTTTTCAAATTCCAGGATATTGGTTGCTTGGTCACTGAAGAGTCTGTACTACCATTCAGTAGCACCCTGGGTGTCTGAGCAGACCTGGTTAGGAATGTACTGCTCATTTTGAATGAAATAAATAAAAAGGATAGAGAAGCTGCCCCAAGCATTGCCAAACATTCTACATCTGATGTGTCATTGATACAAAACATTAGTCTCTTAGAGTATACCCTAAAATACAAATAGTTTTCATTTTGAATGTTGCCATCTTTGACTATAGCCACATATCCTTTAATACACACACACACACACACACACACACACACACACACACACACACACACACACTGACTCCAGGGCATTTGTGAAAGTTCATTGCTTTCTTGGTCTCTGGGTAAGTAAAGTTGTTTTAATATGTCAGGTTTGGTTTTGTCAACAAAATGCCCCAGTGTACCTACCTTCTTTATTCCCATTCTTTAATTTTTATGTCCTTGGACCTCATAATTTCCCCAAAGTTTTATATGCCGTTCCCTCAACAGCAGAAGTAATAGTGCTTGATGAAGTATGACTTTGATATTAGTTTAGTTATATATCTGGAATGTTTATTCCCTTGAGCTTTCCAACTGAGGGAGCCCAGCGTGAACTCCTACTTTGGAAAATATCTGAGTGGGCAGACCCATTTGCCACATTACCCTCATTGTCTGTCTTTGTTTATTCAGCTGAAAAGCAAGTACTTGCCTCTTATACAGCCAGTCATGAATCTTAGAGTCTCAGAAGCTGTTAAAATGGGTAGAAAAATTGTTATGGGAAGGGAGAGGATGAAAATTGTTATCAGGTATTGACATGATGTGCAAGTAAAGGTGCTGTCTTAGAGAAGAGCATAATGACTTTAGGTGGTTATAAAGCACAACTCTGGCAACATTTTTATGGGCCTAATTTATTAGGGTCTTTGATTTTTATGCAATTTTCCTACCTTCTGAGTAAGAGACAATGATAATTCATTGGCACACATGATTCGTTTTTACTACAATAGGGGAAAAACTAGGTTTTTAGGATATGAGCATACCATCTGGTGCACAGGTAATGATAAATATCCTGTGGTCATAATAACATGCACATGCTCTTGGCATTTATTTTTCTGGCTATCTTCATCTCTCAATTGGATTTTTTTTTAGCAGGCTGCTAAAAAGTCTCTTTGCATTCATTATTTCGCTGGTCCATTTTCACACTGTAGCCAGAATTATGTTTCTAAGATGGAGATCTGATTATTCCTCCTCTCTTGTATAAAATTCTTCCATGGCTATCCAGTTGCTCTTAGGAAAGTCCTTCACCTGTCACCACTTCTGACCCCATTCTGTGTCCCAGCCACAGTGCACTTTTTCCAGTTCTCCATAGTACTATGCTGTCTTTTGCCTCGATGTTGTTACACATGCTGCTCCTTGCCTTGGGGATACTCCTCTCCTCTACCCTTAGCTTAGCTATATGTCCTCATTCTTCACGTTCAAGCTTAGGTATTTCTTCCTCTACAAAGTCTGGATTAGGTGGTTCTCCATGTGCAAACACATGTACCATAATGTTCTATTTATATTTCTGTTTCAGTACTTATCACACGATATTGCTTGTTTGTTTTTCTCTCTGCTATAAGACATTAAGCTGTATGAGAACAATAACCATGTCTTTCTCATTGTTGTATCTCCAGCACCTAGAAATTGTAGTCTATATTTCTGGCACAACACTAGTTTGTTGACGATTGAACCAGTGATTCATGTGCTTTCCTAGGAATCTTTTCTCTAGAAACCTCAGAGAAGAATTATAGTTCTCTGGTTTTGTGCTCTTCATATTTTTCTATCTTCTATCATTATTAATTCAATTATCAACAGAACATTGCTTTGAACCTCTTAAACCTCTGTACCTTGCCCAGAAGCACGTGTAAAGAACATGTAAAATGAAAAACTCCTGCATATACTTACCATACGCTTCCTATGTCCATCCTATCTAAAACTGCACTCCCACAACACACATGTAGTTACTCCCCACCTCCATCTCCCCTGTCTCCCTTTCCTGCTGTTTTTCCTCCTTAGGATTTAACTGCCTTCTAACATATTAAATATTTAACTTATTTAAGTAACTAATTGTATGTCCATTTCTAAGATGTAAGGTCCATGAGGGCATTAATTTTGGCCTGTTTTGTTTACTGCCACATCCCTAGCATCTGAAATAATGTTTAGCAGGTATATATGAGGCAATATGTATTTGCTGAATGAATGAATATATTCATGCCCTCGGATGTATGTCTTTTTCTTTTTCACTTGATTTTGGTGCACCTGATTCAGCCCTGCTGTTAGCACTGTACTGTTTCTTTTCCTTCCTTATTTTGCAGACTTTACAGTTAGTCCTATTTGGGGCCATAATCTTGGCTACTCCAGGCAGACTCTGTTTTTCCATGTTGATTGGCTCAGGTAACCGTATCTTCACTTGAATCTGACCTTCACATCTCCTAACTTGATCTTTGAAGCCCAAAGAGAAGTTGTATGTGTGCGTGTGTGTGTGCGTGTGTGTGTGTGTGTGTGTGTGTGTGTTGCGGAGAGGAGGTGATGCATTCAGAGATAAGTCAGATGCAAAACTTGTTCTTTTAAAAGCTAGATAGGACAAATGGATGATTATTTCTATAGTACAAGTTTGAGTATGATGGTATTTGTTTATGAGAAATGCTAACCAGTGGGGAGAAACTTATTCTTCATTTTAAAAATTATGAAATATATTAAGTTTTCTTAAAAGTATAAAAAGTAATATAGTGAACATCCCTTGTATACCTGCCTCCCAGCTTTGTAATATCTGAATTTTCTCCTGTATTTGCTTTGGATTGTTTTCTTTTTGAAATAAAATATTAAATATGATCATAGCCTCCTGGTGTTCTTTTTTTATCTCTTTTTCTTCCTGCCCTACTCAGATGTAACCACTATCCTGAATTTGGTGCCATGCATTTAAAAATGTTTACACACACACACACACACACACACACACACACACACAGTGTTATGTTCATGTTTCAAATTTTGCATAATGAACTCTTACCATGCTTTTTTAAACTCACCATTTTTTTGAGATTTATCTATATTGTTCCATGTAATTCTACTTTATCAAGTTTGCTGTATAGTTTCCTACTATATGAATAGTCCACAATATCTCGTTTTTCTTATAATCACTTGAGCTGATTCTACATTTTTTGCTTTTTCAAGTAATGCTGCAATGAACAACATTGCATATGTTTTCTTCACATGTAGGCGAGTTTCTCTAGAGCAATACGTCTCAATTAATGTGCATAGGAATCACCTGAGTACCTTATGATACTGCAGGTTCTCATTCAGGTTCTGATTCAGTTGTTCTCAGGTGGGCCTGAGAATCTGTATTTCTCACAAGTTCCCAGATGATGCAGATTCATGGACCATACTTGGAGTTGCAAGGCGCTGCTAGTTTCTAGAATATGCACATTCTTCTCTGAAGAGGTTATACAAGTTTATATTTCAACCACGAATGTATGAGAGATTTGGCTGTTCCAGGAGTAGCCTCTTTTAGATGATTATATAAATTTAATGTGTAACCATTCTCTCCTTAAAATTAGATAGTTTTTTTGGAGGGAAAGCATTAAAACATACAGCAGAATCACTTCAGTGGGTAGTTGGCTTAATTTCAGCATTTCTCAGGAATTGATCTAAATATATATAATACACTATTTTATTAAAAATTCACCTATTTCCTTTTTGTTCAAATAGTTAACTGTGTTTACCATTGCCAACCAAGACAGGGCTTTGACTACAAAATGAACCATCCCAGAGAGTTGAAAGGGAAGGAAGACTGTGTGCCAAGTACTATGCTACATTGTTTCATTTAATACCCACATTTGTACAAGGGAGGGAGCTGAGTGAGGCTCACAGCAAAGTGTTAGAGCCAGTGTTTGGATTCTAGTCCACCTGACTTTAAAGATTAGTGTACTACTCTTAGCTTCAGTTATCTGTAAAAAGGAGGTAGTGGTAGAGCAGATAATCAGATCTCTAACTTCCAGCACTTTAAGATTCACTAGCTTCTAGTTAGGGAAGTAAAGAATGCCTGCCAGCATACTGTATCATGATAGCTCCCTCCTTTTCAAATTATGGGTTAAAAAACATATAAAGCTGACCACTGTAACCATTTTTAAGTGTACAGTTTGTTAAGTATATTCACATTGTTGAGAAACAGATTTCCAGGACTTTTTCATCTTGCAAATTTGAAACTCTGGATCCATTAAATAAGAATTCCCTCGGCCGCGCACGGTGGCTCACGCTTGTAATCCCAGCACTTTGGGAGGCCGAGGCGGGCGGATCACGAGGTTAGGAGATCGAGACCACAGTGAAACCCCATCTCTACTAAAAATACAAAAAATTAGCCGGGTGTGGTGGCGGGCGCCTGTAGTCCCAGCTACTCGGAGCTGCTGAGGCAGGAGAATGGCATGAACCTGGGAGGCGGAGCTTTCAGTGAGCCGAGATCACGCCGCTGCACTCCAGCCTAGGCGACAGAGCGAGACTGTCTCAAAAAAAAAAAAAAAAAGAATTCCTCAACTCCCTTTTCCCCTTCCCCCAAGCCCTTGGCAACTATCATTCCATTCTGTTTCTGTGAATTTGACTACTTTAGATACTTCATAAGTGGAATCATGGAGTATTTGTTGTTTTGTGACTAGTTTATTTCACTTAACACAATGACCTCAAGGTTTCTCCGTGTTGTAGCATGTGACAGGATTTCTTTCATTTTTAGGGCTGAATAATATTCCATTGTATATAGATGCCACATTTTCTTTCTTTATCCATCAATAGACATATGGGTTTCTTCCACCTCTTAAGTATTGTGAATAGTGCTGCTATGAATGTGGTTGTGCAAGTATCTCTTTGAGGCATTGCTTTTAGTTCTTTTGGATATAAACTCATTAATGAGACTGTTGGATCATATATGGTAATTCTAGTTTTAATTTTTTGGGAAACTGCCATACTGTTTTTCATAGTGGCTGTACCATTTTACAGTTCCACCAAGACTGTGGTGATAGCTTTTAATGGTACAGAAAGTAGTGAATGGGATGTATGAAATCGGAAGTGAAGTAGAAAGAATTGGCAAATTCTGCTAGTATGGAAATAGATATCACTTAGCCATCGTCTGTTTCCCCTAGATATTTTATCTAACATTGCCAGCTTCTCCAAGACTATTACTTAAGGAGGGGAGGAGGGAGCCAAATTATTTCTTTTTTGATATATTATTGACCATTGGTCCCTGAGAATATCTGAGATTGTTAACATCTAATAGTGCCTTGGCAATGATTAGAGGAAGTTTGAGGGTTGTGTTTTGTATTTTTCTCTGAAGGAGTGTGTAAGAGTATGATGTTGATGTAAACATTGTGATTAGCAGGTTAGGAGTATGTCAGGAACGTGGAATGCAATTCTATGTCTATATTGCTTGCAGCCTTGAACAAAGTCTTCAACATCTTGATGCTTCCAAAATCGCATTTAAAAAATGAAGCCTCCCGGCCAGGTACGTTGGCTTACGCCTGTAATCCCAGCACTTTGGGAGGCCGAGGCGGGCGGATCACAAGGTCAGGAGATCGAGACCATCCTGGCTAACACGGTGAAACCCCATCTCTACTAAAAATACAAAAAATTAGCTGGGCGTGGTGGCGGGCGCCTGTAGTCCCAGCTACTCGAGAAGCTGAGGCAGGAGAATGGCGTGAACCCTGGAGGCGGAGCTTGCAGTGAGCCGAGATCGCGCCACTGCACTTCAGACTAGGGGAGAGAGGGAGACTCCGTCTCAAAAAAAAAAAAAAAAAAAAGAAGCCTCCCAGTCTGTTTTAGTATTGTGACTTCTCAACACCAGTTTTCTTTTGAGGATCTTGGTGTATACATGGCATATATGTGTTGGCAGGGAGGTGGCTGAGTTCCACTAATGGCGTGTGCAAGAGCAGGAATGTTCAGTGGTGTTGGAAGAGGGATTTCTTCTCTACTGTGCCCTTCTTTTTGAATATGAAGTGTTACTCAAATGCTTAGTCATGATGATAAAGCAAAGAACTTCACAGCTTGCAGTGTGGAACAGTGTTTATACTGTATAAGTGTTTGATAATAGTGAAGTGTGGCAGGAGAGTGAGAAGAATTTGTCAACAAGTTTTGAGGATTAAGAGGATTAGATAGGGAACACAAAGTAAGATAACCCCCTTTGACTTCCGAAAGAAAAAAGTAGTTATTTTAAAATGTCGTTTGGAATGACTCAAGCCTCAGCTATTTTACTTGCTTCTTAACTGCAAATCTATTAAACTTCTAGCACTGTAGACAACTGCAGACAGGTATATTTTCGACCTTGGAGTGTTTATTCAGAGAGCAAGCTGACTTAATTTCAGTGTATAATATACAGATAGACCCTACTTACTGTGCCATCTGTATGTTTGAAGAAGCAGCCTTTACTAGTAACTCTGCCCAAATTCAGATTCTCCTCTCAAATTGCTACAATAGTTCAATAAACCTGTTGCCCTAGTCTCCCTTCTCTAGTCCTTTCTTCACGCTGATCTTAAAGATGGTCATGACCATCTGACCTTGGGAAAATTAATTTCTCTGTGCCTCTATTTTCTTATTTTATCCTCTCTATGGTAAAGGTTGTAACTATCTTATAGGTTCCTTGTACATTTTTATTTGTATTTGTACCTGGATTTTATTTTTAATTTTTTTTCCTTGTAAGTTTTTTGTTGGTTTTGGGGTTTTTTTTTTGAAGCAGGGTCTCACTCCTGTTGCCCATGCTGGAGTGCAGTGGTGTGATCATGGCTCACTTCAGCCTCAACTTCCCAGGCTTGGATGATCCTTCTACCTCAGCCTCCCGAGTGCTGGGACTACAGGTGTGTGCCACCACACCTGGCTAATTTTTTGTATTTTAAGTAGAGACAGGGTTTTACCATGTTGCCCAGGCTTCACACTGCCAGTTTTCACACTGCTATAAAGAACTGCTTGAGACTAGGTAATTTATAAAGAAATGAGGTTTAATTGACTCACAGTTCCACATGCCTGGGGAGGCCTCAGGAAACTTAGAATCATGGTGGAAGCCAAAGGGAAAGCAAAGACCTTCTTCACATGGCGGCAGGGAAGAGAGCTAGCAAGAACAGGGAAAACTGCCTCATAAAGCCATCCGATCTTGTGAGAACTCACTATCACTAGAACAGCATGAGGGAAACTGCCCCTATGATCCAGTCACCTCCCATCTGGTCTCTCCCTCAACACATGGAGATTATGAGGATTACAATTTGAGATGAAATTTGGGTGGGTTCACAGAGCCAAACCATTTCATTCCCTTTGGCTTATGGCCAACTTTTCCGGTAAATCAGAATGAATTTTGAACTATGTAAAAATGCATATTCCTTAGTACCCCCACCAGAGATTTCTATTCAGTCGGCCTAGGATGGGACCCAGGAATCAGTGTGTTACTGTACTCTCCAGGTGATTTTGAGGCTGGTGGTACTGGAACCTTCTTTGGGGAATCATTCCTTGTTGGATGAAATGCAGACTCTTTAGACTGGAGTTCAGGGCCCTAATATACCTTTCTAATATGTATATTCTCCTATTCCTCCCTATTAGTCTTTGCTGTAACCATAACAAGTACATTTTCTCTACTCACTCTTCTCTATATGCCCCATGTATTTTCCCAAGATAGTATGGCATAACTTTGTAAGCAAATATATATTTATTCCTAGTAATCTACAAAATATTCATTTAATACTATGTGTAAGGGCTGGGTGCAGTGGCTCATGGCTATAATCCTAGCACTTTGGAAGCTGAGGTGGGAGGATCACTTGGGCCCAGGAGTTTGAGACCAGTCTGGTTAACATAGCAAGATCCTGTCTCTATAAAAAAATAAAAACATCAGCTGGGCCTGGTGGCTTGCTCCTGTAGTCCCAGCTACTTGGGACGCTGAGGTAGGAGGATGGCCTGAGCCCGGGTGATCTACAGTGGACCATAATCATGCCACTGCACTCCAGCTTGGGTGGCAGAGAAGACCCTGTTTCAAATATGTGTGTGTGCGTGTGTGTGTGTGTGTAAGGATTGGTTGGGGATGAATGTGAAACTACAAAATGTGGAACCAACCTTCCCTTTTTTGAATATTGGTAAATAGTTCCTAGGTTATACCACTGCACATCTCAGGATAGCATTTTTAAACTGACCTTTCCTTTTGTTCTCTTCGTACTACTTTTCTCTGAATGAATTTTCCAGGCATTACAATGAGCAAATAGTTCTAGCCTTTAAGTTGCTCAGCTGGCCTCTCTGTAAACAGAGACAGTAAGGCAAATCTGGTCCCAACCTCAGAAGCAATTGGCAGTACTTGAAATTGAAGTTATTTTCTTCTTATGCTTTTTGTTATATTGCCTATAAGATTAAGACTTAATCAGGCATTAATGAATTATTTTGGGTATTTTGAATTCATTAATAGGCCTCTGATGATCCCTTTTAGTTTTTAATTTTTGCAATCTGTAGTAACATCTAAGGATGCTACTTTGCCAAACAGATTGCTTATAATAAAAATGTAGGGTAGAGAAAGGCCACTGTCATAGGTGTTTTTTGTTGTTGTTGCTTGTTGTTGTTGTTTTGCCTTGTATCTTCTAATTCTGAAAACATCCTTGTAAGGTTCATTACTCTAATTTTAAGAAAAGTCTTTACAAAGAGGACATGACATTTGAGATTGAAGAGCTATAAACAATGGATTCAGGTTTGCACCCAAGTCCCTTTACTTCATAAACTAATCTTCCTCTACTGTGGCCTAGAGCCGGATTTCAAGTTACTCAAATTCAGTTTCCGTGTTTGCTCTCCCTGTCTCTACCTCCCCTTGGACTCAGGATATTGTGATAATGCTGTAAATCAAAAAGCCCATATAAATTCAAGAATAGTTACCATCATAATAGCTACTCTATATTAATAGGTATATGGTAATTAAGATAGAAAACTCTTTAAAGCCTTTTAGGCAGTACTTGGTTAATTATTTTAGTATTACACATTCTAAATTTGATAGTGGCCTGATAGAGTCAAATGCATTCTTTTTTTTTTTCATTAGGCACGTAACCCATTTTTATTATAAAAAGAAACGCACATATAAGTAAACTTGTCTTGTGCCATCCCTCCCCCAACCCCAGGCAGTGCATCTTGCAGCAACAAAAGTGACTCCTTCCTTTTGTTTAAGGAGAGGAGGCAAAGAGTAAAGAGGACTTCGTCTTGCATCTTGGATACCAGCTCAGCCATTGTAGTATAGGGCATCAAGCAGAGCTGTGAGGCCCCCATTCCAGGACCTAGCTCCCAGACAACATTTCTAGACACACCCTGTGCCAAAAAGGAATCTGCCGCCTTCAAGGGAAGGACCCAGTCCTGGCAGCATTCATCACCTACTGACTAAAGAGCACTTGGGCCCTGAATAACCAGCAGCAGTAGCCAGGGAGGACACTGTGGGGCCATGGGCTCTGAGATATGCTGGCTTCAGAGGTGACCCAGCACATTCCCAGCTGTGGTGGCTATGGTGAAAGACTCCTTCTGTTTGAGAAAAGCAGAGGGAAAAGTAAAGGGGACTTTGGCACCTTAAGTACCAGCTCATCTATGGTAGGATAGAGCAATAAATGGGCTCTTGAGGTCCCTGACTCTAGGGAGCCTAGGCCTAGGCTCTTAGGCAGCACATCTGGACCTGCCCTTGGCCACAGGGGAGCCTGCTGCCCGGAAAACAGAGTCCCAGGCCTGGCAGCATTCACCACAAGCTGACGGAAGAGCCCTTGGGCTTTAAATGAACATCGACAGTGGCCTGGCAGAACCAGTGGTGGTGGTGGCCACAGGAAGAGGCTCCTGTGCCTGTGGAAAGAGGGGGGAAGAGTGAGAAGGACTTTGTATTGTGGTGCGAGTGCCAGCTTAGCCACAGTAGAATAGAACGTCAGGTAAACTGCTAAGACTTTTTACTTCTATCCCTGGCTCCCAGACAACATCTCTGGATACATCCAGGGTCTAGGGGAGCTTGTCGCCCTGAAGGGAAGGACCTTGGGAGAGATCCAGTGCTGTGGTGGCTTCAGGTCTGACCCAGTGCAGTCCCAGTGGTGGTGGCCACAGAGGTGCATGCATTACCACACCCCCAGTTTCAGGTGGCTCAGCACAGGGAGAGAGACTTCATTTATTTGGGAGATGGTAAGGGTAAAGAATAAGAGTTTCTGCCTGGTAATCCACAGAATTCTTCCAGATCTTATCCAGGACCACCAAGGCAGTACCTGTATAAGTCTGCAAAAACCAGTGTTACTGCATTTGGGGCCCAAGTCCTTTCGAATACCTGGAAAGCCTTCCCAAGAAGGAGAAGCACACACGAGCCCAGACTGTGAAGACTACAATAAATACCTAACT
Organism: Hylobates moloch; assembly: GCF_009828535.3. Taxonomy (NCBI): domain Eukaryota; kingdom Metazoa; phylum Chordata; class Mammalia; order Primates; family Hylobatidae; genus Hylobates; species Hylobates moloch. The sequence continues at coordinate 92,880,096 of NW_026652285.1, read as the reverse complement.
CTTCAATGCCTAGACATCGGTGAATATCTACATGTATCAACACCATCCAGGAAAACATGACCTCATCAGATGAACTAAATCAGGCACCAGGGCCCAATCCTGGAGAAACAGAGATATATGAACTTTCAAACAGAGAATTCAAAATAGCTGTTTTGAGGAAACTCAAATTCAAGATAAAACAGAGAAGGAAGTCAGAATTCTATTAGAGACGTTTAACAGAAATTGAAATACGTAAAAATAATCAACAGAAATTCTAGAGTTGGAAATGCAACTGACATGCTGAAGAATGCATCAGAGTCTCTTTTTTTTTTTTTTTTTTTTTTGAGATGGAGTCTCACTCTGTCACCCAGGCTGGAGTGCAGTGGCACAATCTTGGCTCACTGCAACCTCCACCTCCCAGGTTCAGGTGATTCTCCTGCCTCAGCCTCCCAAGTATCTGGGATTACAAGCACTTGCAAGCACACCCGGCTAGTTTTTGTATTTTTAGTAGAGATGGGGTTTCACCTTGTTGGCCATGGCTGGTCTCAAACTCCTGGCCACAGGTGATCCGCCCGCCTCAGCCTCCCAAAGTGCTGGGATTACAGACATGAGCCACTGCGCTGGCCAGAGTCTCTTTTTTTTTTTTTTAATTTAAGTTCTAGGGTACATGTGCACAACATGCAGGTTTGTCACATATGTATACACGTGCCATGTTGGTGTGCTGCACCCATTAACTCGTCATTTACATTAGGTATATCTCCTAATACAATCCCTCCCCCCTCCCCCCACCCCTCAACAGGCCCCGGTGTGTGATGTTCCCCATCCTGTGTCCAAGTGTTCTCATTGTTCAATTCCCACCTATGAGTGAGAACATGCAGTGTTTGGTTTTCTGTCCTTGTGATAGTTTGCTCAGAATGATGGTTTCTAGCTTCATCCATGTCCCTACAAAGGACATGAACTCATCCTTTTTTATGGCTGCATAGTATTCCGTGGTGTATATGTGCCACATTTCCTTAATCCATTCTATCATTGATGGACATTTAGGTTGGTTCCAAGTCTTTGCTATTGTGAATAGTGCCGCAAAAATAAACGTTTGCATGTGTCTTTATAGCAGCATGATTTATAATCCTTTGGTTATATACCCAGTGATGGGATGGCTGGGTCAAATGGTATTTCTAGCTCTAGATCCTTGAGGAATTGCCACACTGTCTTCTAAAATGGTTGAACTAGTTTACAGTCCCACCAGCAGTGTAAAAGTGTTCCTATTTCTCCACATCCTTTCCAGCACCTGTTGTTTCCTGACTTTTTAATGATCGCCATTCCAACTGGTGTGAGATGGTATCTCGTTGTGGTTTTGATTTGCATTTCTCTGATGGCCAGTGATGATGAGCATTTTTTTCATGTGTCTGTTCAGCCAGAGTCTCTTAATAGTAGAATTGATTAAGCAGAAGAACTAGTGAACATGAAGACAGGCTATTTAAAAATACAAAGTCAGGCTGAATGCAGTGGCTCACACCTGTAATCCCAGCACTTTGGGAGGCCGAGGCAGGTGGATCACTTCAGGCCAGGAGTTCGAGACCAGCATGGCCAACATGGCAAAACCTCATCTCTACTGAAATACAAAAAAATTAGCCAGGTATGGTGGTGCACACCTGTAATCCCAGCTGTTCAGGAGGCTGAGGCATGAGAATTCCTTGAACCCAGGAAGCAGAGGTTGCAGTGAGCCAAGATCATGCCACTGCATTCCACCCTAGGCAACAGAGCGAGACTCTGTCTCAGAAAAGCAAACAAAAAAATCCCCCACAAAAGTCAGACAGTAATAAATGCTGGTGAGGATATGGAGAAAGGGAAATCTTGTATAGTGTTGGTGGGAGGGTAAATTAGTACAGCCACTATGGAGAACAGTTTAGAGGTTCCTCAGTAAATTAGAGCTACAATACAATCCATCAATCTCACTGCTGGATATATACTCAAAAGAAAGGAAATCCGTATATGGAAGAATATTTGCATTCCCATGTTTGTTGCAGCACTGTTCATAATAGCCAAGATTTGGAAGCAACCTAAGTACCCATCAACAGACTAATGGATAAAGAAAATGTGGTGCATATACACAATGGAGTACTATTCATCCATAAAACAGAATAAGATCCTGTCATTTGCAACAACATGGATTTGCAACAACAACAACTAGAGGTAATTATGTTAAGTGAAATAAGCCAGGCACAGAAAGTTAAATATTGCATGTTCTCACTTATTTGTGGGACCTAAAAATCAAAACAATTGAACTCATGGAGATAGAGAATAGAAAGATGTTTACTAGAGTCGGGGAAGAGTAGTTGGGGGTTGCGTGGAAGGGAGGTGGGGATGGTTAATGGGTACAAAAAATAAAATATACTCTCAAAACATAATTAACTCTCACTAAGTGGCAAAATTAGTTTTTTCAAAACTTTGAAAAATGTATACTAATGGAAAAGTGGTGGCACAAAAAGATAAGTGTTTTGCCTAGGTTCAAATAGAAGTTTGAAAGCTTAGTATAGTCCATATCCAGAACTCTTGATCCCAGATTAGCACATTTCTTTTAGAGAGATACTTGCATTGTTTTAGTTATGAGAGTGCATTTGAATAAAATAAACAGATGACAAATACTAACTCATGATTGTGTCTTTGGCTTTGAACAGTATGTTAAGGTGTACCAGCTGAAAACAAATGCAAGGTGTTGCCAATTGATAATTTACTTTGTAGCTTGAGCAACTGCTTCCCTCCTACCCCACAACATTTGGTAATCATTTGATTTGATGTCACTTGCTTACAGAAAAACAGATTGGAAAAAAAAAGGCCAGATGCAGTGGCTCTGGCCTGTGAACCAGCACTTTATGGGCTGAGGTGGGCAGATTGCTTGAGCACAGGAGTTCGAAACCAGCCCGGGCAACATGGTGATACCCCATCTCTATTAAAAAAAAATTTTTTTTTAAATTAGGCTGGCATGGTGGTGCACGCCTGTAGTCCCAACTACTTGGGAAGCTGAGGTGGGAGGATAACCTGAGGCAGAGAGGTTGAGGCTGCGGTGAGCTGTGATCGCGCCACTGTACTCCATCCTGGGCGACCGAGGGAGATCCGGTCACACACACACACACACACACACACACACACACACACACACGAAAAGAAAAGAAAACACAACTGCATTTATAGTACTAGGTAGAATTTCTTCTTTTTGCTGCTTATCTCCTCCCCTTCTTTTAAAGGAAGAAGTGGTGAAGTGAAGTGAAATGAGGAAGGGTATTGACGTATGATAAACCTGGATGTGAATGTTGTCTCAACCACTTACCCGCTAACTCTGGTCTTGGGCAAGCACTTAGCTTCTCTAAGTTTTAGTTTTCCTCTTAATAAACTGGGACTTGCAGTCTCTACAGTTGCGAGGTTGTTGTAAAGCTAAGTGTTCATGCAAGTAAAATGTGCAACAAAGTCTAAGACATTGTAGATCATAGTAAATGACAATTATTTTTATTATAATTAATAGTAATAAGGCTTACCTAGGGATTAAGATAAGCAGTTGTGTGAAACAGTTTGCTGTATTTTATCACAAGCTGTTGTGGAGGAAACCCAGAATTATATCTATTGTTAGCCAGATAAGATATGACCTTTAATGGAAGATCTCATATCATGTAACTTAAAAACAGAAATCTTTACTCAAGAAAATCAAGGGGAATACCATTAGAAACAATAAGAGAGTTCATCAAAATGCCTGTGTGGATATCTCAAAAAATCTAATTGAATGATTATTACTAATATTGATTAGAAGATGCAATGGAAAAAAAATCAGTTTTAACCACTACTGCCATCACCACTACTAATGATAAAAAGCTTAGAAATCATCATAACAAGATATGTATGAAACTTATATACATATTTTTTAAGTTATAAAATTTCACTGATATAAAAGAAGACTGAATAAGTGGAGACACATGTTAGTGCTCATAGATGGGAAAATTGAAATTTTTTTTTGTAGAAATGGAACCGGTTTTGCCATGTTGCCCAGGCTGAACTTGTAGACTCAAGTGATCTGTCTGCCTTGGCCTCCCAAAGTGCTGGGAATGCAGGCCAGAGCCACTGTGCCTGGCTGAAAATTGAATATTGTAAAGCTGCCAGTTCTTAATGCATTAATTTTTAGGATAAGTGGAATTACTGGGGAAATTACAATAGGAATATTTTTGGAAGGAATGTGGCAATAAAGTTTAGGTGGAAACATTAGTAACTATGAACAACTAAAAAAATGTAAAGAAGGATAATACGTTAGTGAAACACATTATAAAGCTGCAGTTATTAAAGCTTTTTTATGTGCTGATATAAGAATAGGTTTTTTTTGTTTTTTTTTTTTTTTGAGATGGAGTCTCGCTGTGTCGGCCAGGCTGGAGTGCAATGGCGCAATCTCGGCTCACTGCAACTTCCGCCTCCCAGGTTCCAGTGATTCTCCTGCCTCAGCCTCCAGAGTAGCTGGGATTACAGGCGCCCGCCACCACACCTGGCTAATTTTAGTAGAGACAGGGTTTTACTATGTTGGCCAGGCTGGTCTTGAACTCCTGACCTTGTGATCCACCCGCCTTGGCCTCCCAAAGTGCTGGGATTACATGTCACTGCACCCGGCCAGTCATTTTTTTTTTTTTTGAGACAGGGTCTCACTCTGTTGCCCAGGCTGGAGTACAGTGGCATGATCACAGCTCACTGTAACCTTGACCTCCCAGGCTTAAGCCATCCTCTCACTTTAGCCTCCTGTATAGCTGGAACCACAGGTCTGAGCTACCATGCTTGAGTAACTTTTTAAAATTTTTTATATTGTAAAGATGGGGTTTCACTATGTTGCCCAGGCTAGCATTGAACTCCTGGGCTCAAGGGATCCTCCTGCCTCAGCCACCCAAGTGCCGGGATTACAGGTATGACCCACTGCACCTAGCCAGACTAAGTCCACTTAATAGATCAGACATAGATTCTGACGTATAAAAACATTCTCATATATAATATAAAAAGGACTGCAGTTGGTTTAGCCATTCACCAGTCGAAGGACATTTTGGTTATTTCCAATGTTTGGTGATTACGAATAAAGCTGCTATAAACATTCAGTTACACCTATGTGTGAACTCAGTTTTCATTTCTCTTGGGTAGATACCTGGGAGCAGAGTTATTGGGACATATGGTAGGTATATATTTAACTTTATAAAAATTAGCCGGACGTGATGGCTGGTGCCTGTAGTCCCAGCTACTCGGGAGGCTGAGGCAGGAGAATGGTGTGAATCTGGGAGGCGCAGCTTGCAGTGAGCCGAGATCGCGCCACTGCACTCCAGCCTGGGCGACAGAGCGAGACAACATCTCAAAAAAAGAAAGAAAGAAAGAAAGAAACTGCTGGCCTGGTGTGGTAGCTCACACCTGTAATCTTAGCACTTTGAGAGGCTGAAGAGGGAGGATCACTTGAGGCCAGGAGTTTGAGACCAGCCTGGCCAACATAGCAAGACCCTTGTCTCTGCACAAAATTTAAAAATTAGGCAAGCACGATGGTATGTGCTTGTAGCCCTAGCTTCTTAGGAGGCTGAGGCAGGAAGGTCCCTTGAACTCAGGTGTTTGAGGTTACAGTGAGCTATGGTCATGCCACTGCACTCCAGCCTAGGTAACAAAATGAGATCCTGTCTCTTAAAAAAAAAAAAAAAAAGAGAAGAGAAAAAGAAACTGTCAAATTATTTTTCAAGCATTCCCATCAACATTGTACTAGAGTTCTACTTCCTCAGCATTGTGGTATTTGGTATTGACAGTTTTTTGAAATTTGCCATTCTCTTAGATGTGTAGTAGTATGTCATTTTGGTTTTAATTTGTATTTTCCTAATGAAAGATATTGGGTACCTTTTCAAGTGCTTATTTGTCGTACATATATCTTCTTTGGTAAAGTTTCTAGATCTTTTCTCCATTTTAAAATTGCATTATTTCCTTATTGTTGAGTTTTCAGGGTTCTTTATATATTCGTGATGCAAGTGCTTTGACAGAAAGGTGATTCGCAAGTATTTTCTCCCAGTCTGTGGCTGTGTTTTTATTTTCTTAGCAGTCTTTTGAAGAACAAAGTATTTCATTTTAATAAAGTCCAACTTATAAATTTTTCTTTTATGGATTTTACTTTTGGTGTTTTATTTGTAAGCTCTTTGCCTAATGTAAGGTCAATCATATTTTCTTCTGTGTTTTCTTCTAGACGTGTTATAGTTTTACATTTTACATTTAGGACTATGATCCATGTTGAGTTAATTTTTTTTTTTTTTTTCGAGACAGGGTCTCACTCTGTTGCCCAGGCTGGAGTGCAGTGGCGCGATCTCGGCTCATTGCAAGCTCCGCCCTCCGAGTTCAAGCGATTCTCCCGTCTCAGCCTCCCTAGTAGCTGGGATTCCAGGCGCCTGCCACCGCACTCGGCTAATTTTTTGTATTTTTTTTAGTAGAGACGAGACTTCACCATCTTGGCCAGGCTGGTCTTGAACTCCTGACCTCGTGATCCACCCACCTCGGCCTCCCAAAGTGCTGGGATTACAGGTGTGAGCCACTGCGCCCGGCCTGTTGAGTTAATTTTTATATAAGGTGTGAGTTTATGTCGAGTTTTAATCTTTTGTTTATGGATGTCCAACTGTACCAACACCATTTATTTTTTTTTTAAAAAAGCATCCTTTCTCCATTGAATTGCCTTTTAATCTTGTCAAAAATTAAATTTGTTAGATATTTCTGAAGGTTTATTTCTGGGCTCTCTATTCCATTGGCTTTTGTGTAGGTTTTTTTCTTTTTTCTTTTCACCAATAACACCATGTCTTGATTACTATAGCTTTATAGTAAGTCTTGAAATCAATTATTGTGAGTCCTCCAGCTTTGTTGTTATTTGGCTATTGAGGTTTCTTTGCTTTTTCACATATATTTTAGAATCAATTTGTTAATATCTATAAAAAAATCCTTCTGGGATTTTGATTGGGATTTATTAAATCTATAGATCTAATTGTTTACATTATTCTCCATATTTTTAGGTCTTTTTGTTTCTTTTTTCATGTTTTGTAGTTTTTAGCATAAAGGTCATACACATTAATTTTGTATGTAAGTATTTCATATTTTTGGAGCTATTCTAAGTGGTATTAAAATTTTAAAAATTCCATCTGTTCATTCATAACACATAGAAATACAGTTGATTTTTGTTTGTTAATTTTGTATCTTGCAACCTTATTTTTTATTTTTTTGAGATGGAGTTTCGCTCTTGTTGCCCAGGCTGGAGTGCAATGGTGCGATCTCAATTCACCACAACCTCTGCCTCCTGGGTTCAAGCGATTCTCCTGCCTCAGTCTCCCGAGTAGCTGGGATTGCAGGCATGCACCACCATGCCCTGCTAATTTTGTATTTTTAGTAGAGACAGGGTTTCTCCATGTTGGTCAGGCTGGTCTCGAACTCCTGACCTCAGGTGATCCGCCCGCCTTGGCCTCTCAAAGTGCTGGGATTATAGGTGTGAGCTGCCAGGCCCAGCCCTTGCAACCTTATTAATGTCATTCATTAGTTCTAGGAATTTTTATAATAGATTAAACATTTTTTTTCTACATAAGCTTTCATGTTATCTGTAAATAGAGACAGTATTTATTTATGTATTTATAGAGACAGGGTCTCATTCTGTTACACAGGCTGGAGTAGAGTGGTGTGATCATGGCTCACTACTGCCTCGACCTCCTGGGCTCAAGTGATCCTTCCATCTCAGCCCCAGGAATAGCCGAGACTACAGGCATGTGCCACCATTCCTGGCTTGCTATTTATTTATTTATTTATTTATTTATTTATTTATTTATTTTTCTGTAGAGATGGGGTCTCACTATGTTGTCTAGGCTGGTCTTGAACTCCTGGATTCATGTAATCCTCCCACCTTGGCCTTCCAAAGTGGTGGGATTTTATACGTGTCGAGCTACTACCCCGGCCCAGTTTTGTTTCTTTTTTGATCTGAAGACCATTTCTTTCTTTTCCTTGCCTTATTCCACTATCTGGGACTTCTAATATGATTTTGAACAGGAGTGGCAAGAGAGGACATTCTTGCCTTGTTCCTGATCTTGGGAGAAAGTAATTAGTCTCTCACTATGAAGTGTAATATTAAATGTAGTTTCTTCATAGATACCCTTTATTAGGGTGAGAAAGTTTCCTTCTATTCATAGTTTTCTGGGCACTTCTCCCATGAATGGATGTTAATTTTTTAAAATCTTTTTTTGCATCAATTGAGATGAGATGGCATTTTTCCTTAGTCTGCTAACAGGATGGATTGCACTGATTAATTTTCAAGTGTCGAACCAGTATTTCTGAAATAAATCCCACTTAATCTTTTTATATATTGCTGGGTTCAATTTGTTGTTTATATATTACTGGTTATTTTGTTGAGAGATTTTTGATCCAAGATGTTCACAAGGAATATTGTTCTGTAGTTTTCTTGTAATGTTTTTATCTGATTTTGATATCAAAATAATGCTGTCCTTATAGAATTAATTGGAAAGGATTCCCACCTCTTCTGTTATCTGGAAGACATTTTATAGAATTGATGTTATTTCTTATTAAAATGCTTAGTAGAATTCTCCAGTGACGCCATCTGGGCCTGGAGATTTCTCTTTTGGAGGGTTTTAAACTATAAATTCTATTTTTTAAATAGGTATAGGACCATTTAGGTAATCTGAATTAGGTTTTGATAGCTTGGTTTCCAAGAGATTGGTCCATTTCATCAAAGTTGTTGAATTTATGTGCATAGAGTTATGCATAATATTCCCCGTAGTGATGTCTTCTCCTTCATCCTTCATATTAGTGTCTGAAAACAATAACAATGATTTGTTTCTCATTCTGATGGTTCTTCTCCTGGTCTCTCTTGGGCTTACTCTGGCTGTGTTGGTAGATTGGCTACAGCTGGAGGATCTAAAATGGCCTCACGCCTATGTTTGGGGCCTTGATGGGGATGACTGGAGTAGCTAAGACTTGTCTCTCCCTGGATTCACTGGGAACTGAGGTGATCTGCCATGTGGAAGTGGAAGCATAAGGAGAGGACTTGATCATAGTAAAATCCTCAATAAATGCTCATGGATTTATCCAGTGACATGGAGACCAAAGAAAGAGTTTCAAAAAGGAAGGGATATCAGTATGTCAAATGCTGCAAAATGGTTAAGCAGAATATGGCCTGAGAAGGCTATTGTTTTGTTTTGGACTAGTAACTTTTGAGAGAGCATTTTTAGTAGAGTTTAGAAAAGATTGCAGAGCATTAAGAAGAAAACATGTGGTGAAGAAAAGGAGGCAGTCTGTATTTTTGTTTGAGAAATTTTATTTAGAAAAATAAATGCTAGTTAAATGGAGCAGGATACTAAACAGAGAATTGTGAGAGACCCAATGCATATTTGAAGGTAAATTCTGTAAAAAGTGAAAGCTTGAAAAGGCTCAAGGAGGGGGACAATGGGAGTGGGCGGAGTAGAGTCCTGGAAAGAGCTCTGGGAGAGGATGTGATAAAGAGTGCAGTTGGAGGGATTGTTTGGTCTTGGAAGGAGCTGGCTAGCCTGAAACTGGAGGGAAGTTTAAGTTGGTGGGAAAAAGGAGGAAGAGAGAAAAAGAAAGAAGGTCTCAGTTTCCATGAAGTTGCAACCATTTGCTGGTTGTACAGTGGGATGGAAAACTTAAAGAGAAGCTTGGAATAGCCAATGCTGGCAGTGGATATGGAAACAATAAGATAAATCTAAGGATTTAGAAGCAGTTCTAGGGACTTAGTGAAAGTAAAACCTTTAACAGACCAGGTCTTTATATTGTAACTTTCTCTAACAATGCTCCAGGAACACGGTAGAGGATACATAGTGGAAGGTAACAAAGAACTTTTAGAGGCTGGGCATGGTGGCTTATGCCTGTAATCCCAGCACTTTAGGAGGCTGAGGTGGGCGGATCATTTGAGGTCGGGAGTTTGAGACCAGCCTGACCAACATGGTGAAACACCGTCTCTACTAAAAATACAAAAATTAGCTGAGCATATTGGCATATGCCTGTAGTCCCAGCTACTTGGGAGGCTGAGACAGGAGAATCACTTGAATCTGGGAAGCGGAGGTTGTAGTGAGCTGAGAGTGTGCCATGGCACTCTAGCCTGGGTGACAGAGTGAGATTCCATCTCAAAAAAAAAAAAAAAAAAAAAAAACTTTTAGAGAATAAGGATGTTTAGAATGCTAATGAGGAAGGTATTTGAGTACATGATCCTGTATAGTAAATATTTTTCTGTAATCTAGACTAGACTTCTCTCTTTCTTCTACCTTTTTTTATGACTTCAGGAAACTTGTTGAATTATTCCAATCCTGGATTAAAAGAAGGTCCTTTCTGCCAGAAAATTGTAAAAAGCTGTAGTTTAACCAACTCTAATTCCTAATCTTCCCCAATCCCTTATTTTAGAGCATTTATTGTCATTTCTCGTTTCTGATATCAATTTCTGAGAGCATTTTCTACATTTCAAGAAAAGTAGGACATCTGGGGAGATAAAACAGTAAATATCCTATTCTGATACTGTCACATTTTTATCTCATTTCATCCTCAGAAATAACCATATTAAATATATTTGCTGTCATTTTGCCTTATATATTTTGAGACTACAGTATTAGATATATATCTAATTTAGAACTACATATTTTTAATGAATTGTACATTTTTTTATATAGTGACCAGATCTCTTGTCCGCTTATATTGCTTTTTTTTTTTTTTTTACCTAAACATCTATTTTGTCTTATATTAATTAATGTAGCTATCTACACTAGTTTTCTTTTGGTTAGTATTTACGTGCTTCATCTTTTTCCATTCAGTTACTTTTAAACTTTAGGTATAATTCTGTTTTATGTCTTTTGTAGCTGGATTTTATGGGTTTTCATTGAATCTTGAAGATCTTTGTCTTTTAAATTGACCAGCTCTAATTTTATTTTATAAAATGGAATCTGGTTTGAACAGACATTTGTAGCTATTTATTGATCACTACTGTGCTAAGCCACTATGAGAAATGTGGAGAAATATGAGAAAATTTGCCGTCATTGAGCAATTTAAAACCTATTATTTTCCCTTAAAACGTAGTATATACATTCAAAATTTTCAAAGGAAATTGCCTTCTGATTTACTTATTCGGATTATTAGATACACCAGTGGCTCAATGAAAAAAAAGTTTTTGTAAACCAAAAACAATATACATGGCCATATATAATTTGACCTTTAATTATTTTTCATGATAGATGAAAAGAATTAGCCACATTTTGTACATGGAGACACTGAAACTCAGAGCAGTTAGACTCACTAACGGTCCTAGAGCTGGTTAATTAGCAGCAAAGTTTGATTTTAAAGTGTTCTGGGTCTGTCTGATTGTTGGCTTCTTAGAGTGAAAAGACATGGACTTTGGAGTTACTCATTTTGGGCTTTAATCTCTTCTTTGGTACTGATTAGTTGTATGATTTGTTTCATCTATCTGACACTCAGATTCCTTGCTTAAGGTACCTGCATCACAGGATTATGGTGAACACTAAAGGAGGCCATTTGTGTCCAGTTTCTTGTGTGATGTCTGATATATGTGTAGTATATGCTTAATAGCTGGTAATATCATCATTGTTATTAGTAGTAAAAACTAGCCTTTACAACCTTTTCCAGAACTTGTCATCTTGTCTCATTAATTAGATGAATTATCTCTGAATTGTGGAAAACTGGCAGTGAGCCAGGGACAAGCACCAACAACATGATTTTTAAATGTGAGACAGAAAATTTTCTACAAAACCTGGGTTATGTTGCCCCATTTATTTCATATGTCTACCATAAAGTTGAAGAAATGTTTTGCTCTAGTAAATTGTGACCAGGAATTTTAATTGATACATTTTTATTTTCAAACAAAGCTTAAAGCTTTTCTTTAAAAGTAGTGGCTTTAATACTACACATCTCTACAAAGTCTAGTTTAAATAAATTCATCAGCTTTAATATTAAGTTTCTGAAGTTTCCAAAGATTTGTGGCAATACCTTGGCATAACATAAATGTGAAATGTAATTTGAGTATTAATGTTACTCTAGAGTAAGATTCTCAAAACAAAACTCTTGTGTTGATAATTCCTCTTCCCTAGAATGAGGCTTTTCTGAGGTTCCTTTTCTTCAGACCTAAAACATAAAATATGGTCCAATAAAAAGTACATTTTGAAATACACCATATACTTAGGAAATCAGGCCTGTAGTCAAGATAATATAGTTTTGTTGGTTTTTTTGTTTGTTTGTTGTTTTGAGACAGGGTCTTGTTCTGTCACCTAGGCTGGAGTGCAGTGGCACGATCTCGTCTCATTGCAACCTTTGCCTCCCGGGTTCAAGCGATTCTCCTGCCTCAGCCTCCAGAGTAGATGAGATTACAGGCACATGCCACCATGCCTGACTAATTTTTGTATTTTAGTAGAGATGGGGTTTTGCCATATTGGCCAGGCTGGTCTTGAACTCCTGACCTCCAGTGATCTGCCCACTTCGGCCTCCCAAAGTGCTGGGATTACAGATGTGAGCCACCACACCCGGCCAGTTTGTTGGTTTTTTTAAAGAATCGTTCGATGTACATGAAGAGGTTTGAATTGTATATTCCTACTCTTGATTTTGACAATGTTTTTCCTTTTCTTTTCAATTCGAAATTCAGGAATGTTGTAATTTTTGTGGATCCAATCCTAGGCTTGTGAAAATGGGTGAAGTTCTTTGTTGGATAGATTAGATAGATTGAAAGTTGTATTTACATGCATTTTCCTGGTCTTTGTTTAAACAGGGTTTTTAATGATGAATCTCGAAAGGAAACAAACAATTGCATATGAAAAAAGGATAGTAATCCTATACATCTTTATCTTTCATTTTTTTCCTCTTCTCCCTCATTGTACATGGGAGCAGTTGCAGCCTAAGACTTAAGTTGGAGCCAAAGGGAAAAGAAAAGATTGTACTCCTTTTAGTGAAATAGCATTTTAAATACTAAAATGTTCCACAACTCCTTATACAATAATCAGCTGAAGCATTAATAACTTCCTGCTACCTTAAATGTAACAGTCACTTTGAAAAAGCCTCAATCATTAGTTGGGTCCCCTGTGGACGTTAGTGCCACAGTTCAGTTGAAATAGTTGCTTGTGGGTCACCGAGGCATCCTTCCAGCAACATTTTAAAAATTGAATCTAGTAAGACCTCATTGCTTAAAACATTTTTTTGCATATTTTAAAATTTATATCCAATGAAATTTACTCATTTGATGTGCAATAGTTCTATTAGTTTTGATACATGCATAATCAAGATGCAAAATGGTTTTATTACCCCCTCAAAATTCCCCTGTATTGCTCCTTTGTAGTCAGCCCTTCCCTCCTGCCCCCAGCTCCTGGCAAACCCCTGATCTGTTCTCTGCCCCTGGCTCCTTTCATTTACCATAATGCATTTAAGATTCATCCATGTTCTTGGATGTCAGTGGTTTATTCCTTTTTATTGATGAATGGTATTCCATTATGAGAATGTACCATAGTGTATCCATTCACTAGTTGAAGAACATTTGGGTGATTTCCAGGTTTTGGTGATTATTAATATCACTTATCATAAATATTTCTGTACAAGTTTTTGTGTGACTATAACTTTTCATTTCCCTCAGATAAATACCTAGGAGTGGAATTGCTAGTTCATATACTAAAGGTATAATTAACTTTATAAGAAACTGTCAAACTGTTTTCCAAAGTGTCTCTACTATTTTGTACTTACACCAGTAATTTTTGAAAGTCCTGCATGCTTGCCAGCAATTAGTATTGTCAGTTTTTTTGTTTGTGTATTTTAGCCATTCAAATAGATGGATACTCATTGCCTTTCAAAGTACAGTTTTGCTTTTGACTTCCACTGAGTGGATGTTCCTATAATGTTTGCATTGTGTGTGCTGAGAATAGAACTATTTCCATCTACTTTTGCAAGTTAGACTGTAGTTCCAACTGTCTAAAACTATGATATATCTTTTGGACTTAGAACTTGAATGGCCAGTGCTCTGATAAATATTGTAAGTTTAGGAATAGCTTAATACAGGTTTTTTGTATTCTTAATAGATAACAGTATTTGAAGATATGAAAAAGCAAGAGTGTACTCCCTGAAGCTATTTATAGATTTAATGCAATCCCTATCAAAATACCAATGATATTCTTCACAGAAATTTAAAAAAAAACCCTAAAATTCATATGGAATCACAGAAGACAAAGCAATCCTGAACAAAAAGAACAAGGCTGGAGGCATCACACTACCTGACTTCAAAATATACTACAAAACTATAGTAACCAAAACAACATAGCATAGGTATAAAAACAGACACATTAAGTCAGTGGAACAGAACAGAGAATCCAGAAATAAATCCATGTATTTACAGCCAATTGATTTGCAATAAAGGTGCCCAGAACACACATTGGGGGAAAGGATATATTCTTCAATAAATGATTCTGGGAAAACTGGATATCTATATGCAGAAGAACAAAACTAGACTTCCCGTCTTTCATCTTTTAAAAAAAATTAACTCAAAATGGATTAAAGACTTAAAAGTAAGATCTGAAACTATAAAACTGCTAGAAGAAAACACAGGGGAACTGCTTTAGAATATTGGTACTATACAGCCATGAAAAATAATGAAATCCTGCTATTTGTGGAAACATGGATGAAGCTGGAGGTTATTATGTTAAGTAAAATAAGGCACAGAAAGATAAATACTGGGGCCGGGCACCGTGGCTCACACTTGTAATCCCAGCACTTCGGGAGGCTGAGGCGGGTGGATCACGAGGTCAGGAGATGGAGACCACGGTGAAACCCCGTCTCTACTAAAAATACAAAAAAATTAGCCGGGCGTGGTGGCGGATGCCTGTAGTCCCAGCTACTCGCAGAGGCTGAGGCAGGAGAATGGCATGAACCCAGGAGGCGGAGCTTGCAGTGAGCCGAGATTGCGCCACTGCACTCCAGCCTAGGCGACAGAGTGAGACTCCGTCTCAAAAAAAAAAAAAAAAAAAAAAAAGAAAGATAAATACTGCATGTTCTTACTCATATGTGGGAGATAAAAAAAAAATTCGAGCTCATGAAAGTAAAGAGTAGAATTGGAGCCGGGCGTGGTGGCTCACGCCTGTAATCCCAGCACTTTGGGAGGCTGAGGCAGGCAGATCACGAGGTCAGGAGTTCAAGACCAGCCTTAACAACATGGTGAAACACCGTCTCTACTAAAAATACAAAAATTAGCTGGGTGTGGTAGTGTGCACCTGTAATCCCAGCTACTTAGGAGGCTGAGGCAGGAGGATCGCTTGAACCTGGGAGGCAGAGGTTGCAGTGAGCCGAGATTGCGCCACCACACTCCAGCCTAGGCTACAGAGTGAGACTCCGTCTAAAAAAAAAAAAAAAAAGAGTAGAATTGGAGGTATTAGAAGCCATGAAGGGTAGGTGAGAAGGAAGGATGGGAAGAGATTGGTTAATGAATACAAAATTATAGCTGGATAGTACTAAATGAGTACTGGTGTTCTGTAGCACAATAGGGTAAATATAGTTAACTGTAATTTACTCTATATTTTCGAAAAGCTAGAAGAGAGAATTTTGAATGTTCATAGTACAATGAAATGATCAACGTTTGAAGTAATGAATGTGCTATTTAGTCTGATCATTACACATTGTATGCATGTATTGAAATATCACTCCGCATTGCATAAGTAGGTATTATTATTGTGCGTCAACTAACAATAAAAGGAGTGAAATTGTTGCTGAATGAATGAAAAGGAGTCAGAAATTGAGTTTTGCAAAGGTATTTATGCAGTTTTGCAAAAGGCTGTAGATTGAATTTCAGGCTGTCTTCCTGAACCAGATTCCAGTGAGTGCTCTGTATTAGTTATAGCCACCAGTAGTCTTCTAGTATCTATGCTTAAGTGCAATAATTTTGTAGATAGAATTTCAGGCTGTCTTTCTGAACCAGATTCCTGTGAGTGCTCTGTATTAGTTATAGCTACAAGTAGTCTTCTAGTATCTCTGCTTAAATGCAATAATTTTGTAATCATTTTAGTTTACCAACAGTATTGTTGTCAGGGTAACATTTCTTTGTTCTAGGAGATTTCCATCATGACTGAGGACATAGTTTTTTTATTTTGTTATGCAAATTTTTCATTTACTGTTTTTATGGTTTTTTTATCTGCAAAGGTTTAACACACAATTGTACCAAACTGCTTGAGCATTACAGTTAATTTTAGCACTTAGAAATGACTTCAAAAAGAGACACAGAGAGGACACATTCATTAGGACATACAATCACAATTAGTATTTTCCAAAAACTCCCATCATTAATGCAGACAAGCTGAATACCAGCACACACCAAATATTCTCTATGAGATGATTAAAAATTGGATGAAAAGAGAGCCTACCAGGTATATGAAAGGCCTAGAAAAGGTCTTCAGTATGTTCAAGTAGATAATCTCTTACCAGGGCAAATGTTTGTGCACAAAGGGAGGGCAGGTGGGGGTAGGTGGCAGGGGAACTTATGAGACTTATAAACAAAATACTTCCTTTTTTTTAGGGCTAAAAAATTTTCGTCTCTTGGCTTTTGGAATGTTTGAAAAAGTGCAGGATTTGATTTTCTCTGGGACTTTATGTGACTATTTTCAAATACTTAAAGCAGTTTGGCAAAGATTTTAGTTTCTTATTCTTCTTCAGAGTGAAAATCACTATATTTTATTGTTCTTCAGAAGCCAGACAATAAAAGGAAATAATGTTGCCAAGATTTTGCTCTCTCTCAGAACATTTACATTACCCTTCTCTAATTATTTCTCTATAGAGTTTTCCAAAGAATTAAAGGGCTGAAAGGAGACCTGCTACTCACATGATAAAGAGTTTATTCCATATTTACTTTTAGGCAATTGAATGAGCTGTTTGGCATCTTATTCATACTTGTCTGCAATTAGCTTTAGGTGTCCTCTTCATATTGTTTCATTCCCATTAACATCCACACTGGTGACTTGCCATTAATTATGTTGCAGACTCCTTTGTGCTGCTCTGGTGTCTAAGATTCTAACTCATTAAAATAAGTCAGCACTTCCTCTTGTCTTTGGTCTTTCTCATTGCTTCTATCAATTGAAACTTCCTTCCTTCTTTTTCATATTGCCACCTTTTTACTAAGGGGATTGCATTATTTCTGCATTAACTCCTATCTGGTTCTGCACAAATGTCTAGACCTGTGAAGGGTCTGAGATTTTACTCTACTTACAAGCTAACAAATTATCCTGGCACAATTTAATGAATACCCGGAGTGTTTTACATTTATTACTATTGCTTATACTATTCATTTAACTTGCATCATTTCATTTAAGGTCAGTCACTGGGACGGGCCTTAAGTTCTGAGTTACAAACAGAAAAGATGTCCATGCTCCCTGGTACTTGGTTTACTTTGTATTCTCCTCCTTTCCTTTGGTTTTTTTGGGGAGAAGTATTAACATGATAGTGCCTTTTTGTCTTGATATGTCAGCCCCCTTCTTATCCCTGGGGTGGTGTCTCTTGCTGAAATATTTGCCATTCACCCTGCTACTGTTAAACTGATTAGTACCAAGGATATATAATAAATAAATGCTCATTTTTCATCTTCTCTGAAGCCACATCCTAAATCCTTCTGTTTTTACCAATATATTTTAAGGCACACATATTGTTAATGAGTGGAGCCTAGTATAAGTAGAATATTGTCTTATTCTCTACCTAGATGAACCACAACATGGATTTCTGCGTAACAGGACACTAATTCTGTTTCCCAGACATTATTCAAAGCTGCTATAATACTAAACCCATTGTCAGGCTTTTAGATCTTATCCGCAGGATATAACGAAGCTGTAGCCTGTGAATCTAACATCTGAATTGCATTTATTATTTTATCTGATAACACTTTCTACTTTTTTCCAGCTGTTGCATTAATTATTGCAATACTCCAAAGCACTTCCAGCTTAAGTATTGGGACTGAGTGGTGTAGCTACTATTATTATGCCCTGTTTACAGGAGAAAAAATGAAGGCACACAGATCTTAATTAACTTGCCTAAGGTTATAAAGTGAGAGAGCCGGATTTAATCATAGCCGTCTACGTCTACAGTCTGTGCTCATAACTCTTTGCTTTACTGCCTCTTCAAATTATTGTCATTTGAGAGGTTTAGGTAGTAGGTATTGTTATGGATTCATAATAGGGGCAGTACAGTTAAGAGTTTATGGAGAAGTGAGTTTCGGCTGATTCTTAAAATAGAGAATAGCTTTGAATATGTGAAAAAGAGCATTCCAAGATGCACAGAATAAGCAAAGATTCAGAGACAGGACTAACCAGAGTATGTTCAGGGAATAATGAAGATATTAGACTGACTATAGAAATAATAAATAACCAGTGAACTTGGTTAGTACTGAAAGTTTATCCATTAGAACTTCACTGGAAAAAATATTGAGTGTTTATATCTGAGTTCTTAAATTCAATTGGATTCTTTTGAAAATACTGCTAATCTTACTCATTGGGAACACTGACTCAGTTTTCAGATGGAAATACATTAGTAAGGAAATAATGAAATAAAATTCATAGTTTTTATTATAGAAACTTTTTTTTTAGTATTTTCATTTTTTCTTGAGCTAGTTCTACTGACACCAACATACTTTGATTTGTTTAACTTGTGATAAAATAGGTCCAGCAGGAGAAGTTGGATGTAAGTTGAATTTCTGCCCGATTTCAGAAGAAAAATGTTAAGTGTTCTGGTCATTTCTGGAGTGAAGGTCTTGTCATGAAGTTGTCATTGGCAGGTTTACAGACCACTGAACGTGGCTTTGTTATTTACAAAAACCACAACACATATACGCAGAAAGTAGATATCATGTGAAAATATGTAACTCTGTCAAAGAAATGTCATGTTTATGTAGCCTAGTGAAAATAAGAATCTTGATTGTAATGGGAAGCTGGTTCCTTTCCTAAGCTTGAGGCTGAAGAAATCTGAGCTTTCCTTTGGGTTTTGTGAACCACCCAAGTTTGAAATAGACATAAAATAAACAAATAAGCTGCCAATATTTATTTATTTATTTTACTTTAATTATTTTTTTGTTGAGACAGGTCTCACTCTGTCACCCAGGTGGGGGTGCAGTGGCAAGATCTTGGCTCACTATAACCTCAGCCTCCCAGGCTCAAGCGATCCTCCCACCTCAGCCTCCCAAGTAGCCAGGACTGCAGGTGCACGCCAGCACTACAGGCGCATGCCAGGATGCCCAGCTAATTTTTGTATTTTTTTTTTTTGTGGAGATGTGATTTCACTATGTTGCCCAGGGTGGTCTCAAACTCCTGAGCTCAAGTGATCTGCCCACCTCGGCCTCCCAAAGTGCTAGGATTACAGGCGTGAGCCGCTGTGCCTGGCCTATTTATTCGTTATTTGTTATCTTTACAAACTAGAAGAGCTGTGAAGAGCAGGGAAATAAAGTGACACCAAAGGTTAGGAACTGCAGAAGTGTGGAGGTATAGAGTTGGCCAAGTGGGAATTTTTTTGAGGAATCTTTTGTTTTGACTTGTGTGGATAAATAAGCCGCTTGTGATTACATAAAGAATTTTGAAGCTTAATTTCCTTTTCTAGAATGGAGAAGCAAACCCCTTTACAACTCTCTATTTAAGACTCTGGATTTGTAGTTGTCTAGTAGCTTTTCGAAGTAATCAAAAATAATATCAAAGATTGTTTTTTCCAAGCTAAACTGTGTTGGTACAGTGCCATTTTATATAGTGCCTTACCTATTTAGAACTGTAATTTGTACCATAGATTTCTCAGGACCCTTTAAGGGTAGGATCATAGCTATTTTGGAATGGGACCTATTCCTAGGATATATATGTTAATACGAAGTCCTCTGTTACTACTGTGTCAAGCTATGTTGAAAACACTTTCCTTTTGATAAAATGAATAGAGGCAGTAGTAAAAAATGAATCCTAACTGACCTTTAAATGAGTCTTTGCATTAGAAGGCTAAAACTAAGGGCTTCTCAATATTTTTATCCAAAGAACTGTCTGACTGCGAAGAATAGTGGACAGGGGTGCGGTGCGGAGGAAGTGGGGACGGTTAATGGGTACAAAAAAAAATAGCAAGAATGAATAAGACCTAGTATTTGATAGCACAACAGAGTGACCGTGGTCAATAATTTAGTAACTTATGGACAGTAATTTAATTGTACATGTTAAAATAACTAAAGGAGTATAATTGGATTATTTGTAACACAAAGGATAAATGCTTAAGGTGATGGACACAGCGTTTACCCTGATATGATTATTACACATCACATGCCTGTGTCAGAATACCTCAGGTACCCCATAAATATATACACCTTATACACCTATGTACTCACAAAAATTAAAAATTAAAATGTTTCTTTTGAAAAGTGAAAAAAGTGAAAACAACAAGCAAACAACAAAGAACTGTTTGAAATATACTTGAAAGCAATGTTTATTTCCCAAATATTTTAATTTGGGAAAGACATTCAAATTGGGATTGGTTTTAACTCACAGATCAGGATGAACCTGTAAACTTTCTCCTCTGGTTTTATTGTTCATCATTTCCTTACTTCAAAGTTTCTATTCTTCATTAATTTCTTCCTGGGCAGAACACATTAGCTTATGATTCTAGCTATGGCACAATCTAGTATGACCTTGAATATGTTACTACAGTTAATCATCTGAGCCTTAGGCTTTTGCTGCTATACAATGGGATTATTTATTATTTAACGTGTTGTCATTTCCAACATGTGCCCTTAGTGCCATGTAGATAAGCCTGCCTTTGGTGGCTTCTAATTCAGAAAAACTAATAATACACACACACACACACACACACACACACACACACACACACACACTCACACAGACACTACATAATTTATGTACTCTATATGTTTCCTGATTTAAGTAAACTAAACGGGATAGAAAGTAAATTTGAACTAGAGTTAATTTTATCTATCCTTACAAAGTTGTCATGAAAATTTATTAAGAGAAATAAAATAGAGTTTATTTTATTAAGAGGGCATTAAATCTTAGTTGGTAATGTCTCTTTCCTTCTTTCTTTTGCAGAGTATGTATGTAACTGCTCTGTGGTTGGAAGCCTGGATGTGAATCGCTGCAGCCAGACCACAGGGCAGTGTGAGTGTCGGCCAGGTTATCAGGGGCTTCACTGTGAAACCTGCAAAGAGGGCTTTTACCTAAATTACACTTCTGGGCTCTGTCAGCCATGTGACTGTAGTCCACATGGAGCTCTCAGCATACTGTGCAACAGGTAAGCAACAGAGGGTGGAACTGAAGTTTATTTTATTTTAGCAAGGGGAAAAAAAAGGCTCCTACTCTTAAGAACCATACTGGTTTAAACAAAGGGGGATGAGGGTCATAGATTTACAAAATATTTTATACTTTTATTCCCTTACTTTATATGTTATATTTAATGTCAGGATTTAAAAACTTCTAATTTACTGATTTAGTTCTTCAAAAGCACTAGAGTCGCCAGTTTTTCTCTGGGATAATTTCTGTAAATTTCATGGGAAAAAATTATTGAGGAAGAAATCTGCTTTCTGGAAGGGCTTTCAGACATGAAACCTGCTAGGAGGTTTAGAAATGTTCTTATGTTTATTAATATAACATTGGAGTTTGAGGAAATTTGTTCTTTGGTTTATTTTTCTCTCTAATCAAAATTCTACATTTGTTTCTTTGGACATCTAAAGCTTAACCTGGGGATACCCTAATTTATTTAACTAGTGGTAAGTAGACTGGTTTTACTCTATTTACCAGTACATTTTTGAGACCAAAAGTAGATTAAGCAGGAATTATCTTTAAAATATTATGTTATTTGGAGGTGATTTAATCTAGTGGAATAATGTACTGTTATCTAAGCATTTGCCTTGTACTGCACTGAAAGTAATTATTCTTTGACCTTATGTGAGGCACTTGGCTTTTTGTGGACCCCAAGTCAAAAAACTGAAGAGACAGTATTAAATAATGAAAAAAATAATGACAGGTTATACTCAGTGTAACCTGGGTATAACCCAAGATCTGCTGCCACTTAGGAGCTGTGTTCCTTGGGCAAGTAATTTCGTTTCACTGGGCTTGTTTCTTCTCAAGGCTGTTGTGAAGATTAAATGAGTTGATATATATAAAATGCCTAGCACATGTCACTCAATAAATTCTGGTTTGTTTTAATTTCAAAGGAATATTATGGGCTGAAATGAGAGATCATGTTTTAAGAACTTTTAGCTCCTTGACAAAGAAGTGCTTTATACTTTAGCAGTAAATATTTTAAATGCTTTATAAATGATATTGTACTGTTATGGAATATTGTATCATATTGTAGTTTATTAAAAATGTAGAAGAGGCTGGGCGCGGTGACTCAAGCCTGTAATCCTAGCACTTTGGGAAGCCAAGGCGGGTGCATCACTTGAGGCCAGGAGTTCTAGATGAGCCTGGCCAGCACAGTGAAACCCCGTCTCTACTAAAAATACAAACAAATTAGCTGGGCGTGGTGGCACACGCCTGTAGTCCCAGCTACTCAGGAGGCTGAGGCAGGAGAATTGGTTGAACCTGGGAGGTGGAAGTTGCAGTGAGCTGAGATCGTGCCACTGCACTCCAGCCTGGCGACAGAGGGAGACTCTGTCTCAAAAAAAAAAAGTAGAAGAGAACTTCATTAAGAAGTTTATAATTTCAAATGCAGCAATAATCAATGCTTCTGATGCTTAGTATTTTAAAATAGTTATTTGTCTTAATTTTCACAGCAACTCCTTATATATAGGTTACTAGGTCACAAAGATAGTAAGTGCCAGAGAAAGAATTCCAAATTAGGTCTTTCAATTCCAAGTCCAGTGTCTTTACCACCATAGCATACCATAGCATATAGATTCTATAATGAGAAAACTGATAATCACTCTATTCTTTGAGATTGAGAATAGAGTGGTAGCTTAACGCTGTTCCCTCCACTCCCCCCAAGACATGCTCATACAAGTTAGATGCAGAAGTTTCACATTGCTTACCATTTTAAAAGATAAGATATTGTTAAGTTTGTTCATTCTGGTGTCTCATGGAATGTCCACTACTTTCTTTCAAATAATATTCTGCAAACATATTTGCTTTGAGTACTTTTGGAGAAATAGAAAAGTGTTTACTTCTAGGCCCAGTGCTTTATTAGAAGAGAAGGAAATAAAGGAAGGATTAAGAGAGAGTTTTATAATAGAAGCTGTAAAAGAGGAAAAAACAATAATACTAATATTTATGTACTGTCTTACTGTATTCATAATTATTCTGCAAATTATTCCTGATTTATCTTTTCTCTGACAGTTAATGCTACTAAGTTTAATGCTGAAACCCTATCCTGAAAATAGGTGGTGACCATAAAGTAATGGAAAAGTACACTAGACTAGTAATCTAAAGGCCTAGGGCAGGGGTCTGCAGACTATGGCCTATGAACCTAATCCACCCCACTGCCTGTTTTTGTTAAGTAAGGTTTTATCGGAACATAGTTCCACGCATTTATTTATGTGTTGTCTATGGCTGCTTTTGTGCTATAGTGGCAGCATTGACTAGTTATGATAGAGACTGTATGGGCTGCAAACCTAAAATATTTACTATTTGGCCTTTTTGGAAAAAATTTACCCACCCCTGGTTTATATGGTGGTTTATATCCAATCGTGGTGGGTATTTCTAGATAATCATGTAACTTTAGGCAGTTCACTTTAACCTTTATTTTATTTATTATTTTATTTTATTTTGAGACAGAGTCTCACTGTATACCCAGGCTGGTCTTGAACTCCTGTGCTCAAGCGATCCTCCTGCCTCAGCCTCCCAAAGTGCTGGGATTATAGGCATGAGCCACCATGCTTGGCTGAATTCTTTTAAGTGTTTGTCTTTTTATTTGTGAAGTGGAGATAATAATCCATGTCCTGTCTCTCTCCTGCTTAAAGTTGTTTTGTCTTAAGAATCAAGCAAGATAGTGCATGCATAAATCTTCTAATCTGCAATTGCTAGACAGATAACAAAAATAATTATGGGAACCATTATTGAGCATATGCTATATGCTAGGGCTCTCTACTAACTACTTGATGTGCATTATCTCATTTAATCTTTTTTTTTTTTTTTTTTTTGAGACGGAGTCTCGCTTTGTCTCTCAGGCTGGAGTGCAGTGGCGCGATCTTGGCTCACTGCAAGCTCTGCCTCCTGGGTTCACGCCATTCTCCTGCCTGAGGCTCCTGAGTAGCTGGGACTACAGGCACCTGCCACCACGCCTGGCTCATTTTTTGTATTTTTAGTAGAGGCGGGGTTTCACTGTGTTAGCCAGGATGGTCTGGATCTCCTGACCTCGTGATCTGCCTGCCTTAGCCTCCCAAAGTGCTGGGATTACAGGTGTGAGCCACCATGCCCGGCCATCTCATTTAATTTTTACAAAAACTCCCTTGAGGAGAACATTATTATTTTCCCATTTTGACTAAGAATTTTGATGTTTACAGGGTGTAGTTAACTTGACTAAGTCTATACACTAAAGCTGCCATTCAACCATTTGAACAAATGTAATATGTAAGCAGAGTCCACCGAATGACTTTACGGTTCGTGTTTTTCCTAGTAGAAAGCCTCTTGGTATTTAACACCCAAATGTCCTAGAATTCATTATCTCTCAATTCAGTGTGTTTTGGCAGATGATTATAAGATACATATTTACATTTATGTCCCGGAAATAAAGCCAAATACTGCATTTTAAACAAAATAATGTGTGAGAAGTCTGTGTTAAATTCCAGATATAGTTGGTAGACTGTCAGAATCACATGCCAACAATTTGAAAGGTGCACCAAATATCAACAAAGAGGATATGTAGCATGTTACTACTTGTAGTCACTGTTAACCTTAGGAATGGTTTTTGCTCAGGAAGTGATGTTTTCAGCATTTTATATCCTAACATGGGAGTTTATTACTTTTGTGTAGGTGCTTTACTGTGTTTTAGTTACACTTTAGGAACTTGGTTAGTTGTTTGGGGTTGACATGAAATGAATTGTAATTTTTTTCACTTAAAATTGATAAATAGGTTTTTTGTTAGTATCTCATGTGGAATATCTGATATTCAGTGATGGACGATTCATGCAAAAGGTGGAAGAGACCTATAATATTATTACTATGTTACTTAATGGTGGAGATATGTTGTGAGAAATGTGTTATTAGGCAATTTCATTGCCACGCAGCATCATAGAATGTACTTACACAAACCTAGATGGTATAGCCTGCTGTATACCTAGACTATATAGTATGGCCTGTTGCTCCTAGGCTATAAACCTATACAGCATGTTTCTGAACTGAATACTGTAGGCAATTTTAGTACAATGGTAAATATTTTTGTATCTAAACATAGAAAAGATACAGCAAACATATAAAAGATAAAAACGGCACACCTGTGTAGGGTACTTACTATGAATAGAGTTTGCAGGACTGATGGTTGGTCTGGGTGAGTCAGTGATTGAGTCATGAGTGAAAGTGAAGGCCTAGGATACTATTGTACACTACTGTAGAATTTATAAAGTCTGCACACTTAGGCTACGCTATATTTATTTTTAAAAAGTTTTCTTCAATAGTAAATTAATCTTAGCTTACTCTAGCTTTTTAACATTATGATCTCTGATGTTTTAAACTTTTTGACTCTTTTTGGTAACACTTAGCTTAAACATAAGTCCACTGTACAGTTGTACAAAAATATTTTCTTTTTTATATCCTTATAAGCTTTTTTCTATTTTAAAATTTTATTTTTTACTTATTAAACTTTTGTGTTAAAAACTAAGACGTAAACATACACATTAGCCTAGGCCTACACAAAGTCAGGACCAATAGTACTGTCTTCCACCTCCACATCTCATCCCACTAGAAGGTCTTCGGGGGAATAACATGCATGGAGCTGTCATCTATGATAACAGTGCCTTCTTTTGGGATACCTCCTGAAGAAACTGCCTGAGGCTGTTCTAGTTAACTTTTTAAAAATCGTAGATGTACACTCTAACATAACAACAAAAACTGCAGTATAGTAAATACATGAACCAGTAACAGTCATTTATTTTCATTATTAAGTATTATGTACTGTGTATAATTGTACATGCTATACTTTTATATGATTGGCAGTGCAGTAGGTTTGTTTACACCAATATCACCATGAACACATGAGTAATATGTTGCAGTGTGTTACCACAGCAATGATCTCACTAGGTGATTGGAATTTTTCAGCTTCATTATAATCTTAAGGGACCACCATGATATATTCCATACATCATTGACAGAAATGTCATCATGTGGCACCTGACTGTATTATTTTTCCCTGTTCTGTATGGACTGTTTTCTATGTGTACCTACCTGATAGCTTCTGTTATCCTTAGTAGGTTTCCTTTTTTTAATGAGGTAACACATGATTTTATATTATCCTCATAGCATCAAAGTGTGTTGATTTCTAAAATCCTTTATCATCTTCTTCTAAGTGAAATCTGGAAGGATCTTGCTTCCCCTGCAGCTCATGCAAGTAATGGTTGTTTTCTGTCTCGCACTCTTGTTTTTTTTTTTTTTACTTCTGGACCTGGAGTTGCAATAGATATCTCTTTTGCTCTTCATTGCTGCTCTCAGAGTGCTCTTCCCAGCCTCCTTCCTAAAAACTCCTTTGAAGCTCATGGCAGCAGACTATGCTGTCATACCTCCTTGTTGCTGTTTCTACTCCTGGGCACCAGCCTTTATTTCTTACACTTGGCTCACTGTTATCTCTGACACTACACTTGCCGTAATTTTAGATGATTGCAGTGTCTATAGATGAGCCTAACAATACTTCAGCCTCTCAGTTTCTTGGCCTCTCTTCCAGTAAGTTTTCCTCCATGATCCTTCCAGTCTTTGTTTCTTTACTTGCCGTATTTCTTGTTTGTCTTTGGCATATTAAACTTATGAGATAAACTTATGCTTCTATTGGTCACAACAGAGTAATTTTTTTAGTTGTAAAAAATATTATTAAAAAATAAAGGCCAGGCGCAGTGGCCCACGCCTGTAATCCTAGCACTTTGGGAAGCTGAGGTGGGTGGATCACTTGAGGTCAGGAGTTCGAGACCAGCCTAGCCAACATGGTGAAACCCTGTCTCTACTAAAAATACAAAAATCAGCTGGATGTGGTGGCATGCGCCTGTAATCCCAGCTGCTTGAGAGGCTGAGGTGGGAGAATTGCTTGAATCTGGGAGGTAGAAGTTGCAGTGAGCTGAGATAGCACTATTGCACTCCAGCCTGGGCAACAGAGTGAGACCCTGTGTCAAAAAAATAAAAATAAATAAAATATTATTTCAGAATGTCAGGCAATTTGTCAGAACAAGTAGTGTATCACAAAAGTAGTTTAAAAGCCTGTACTTAAAGGAAGTCTTTATAAGGAAGGCTTAGGAGCTCTAAATCCACATGGCCCTAAGCACTGAATTTCTTAGTAGGAAGTTAAATTGACAGGAAACTAGAACAGAAATGGAAAGTTGCAGGATGTGTACTTTGCAAGAAGATGTGGATGAACTATGAGGAAACAGCTCTGTGTTCTGCTCTGCTAGAAATTATGTGTGAGTGGGTTAAGGGAGAAAGGAAATTGTAGACAAGTAGTGTGATGATGTGTAGTAGAAAGGGAGTGGAATTTGAAATTGGTAGACTTGGATTCTATTCTTGGTTCAGCCACTGGCTAACTGTGTGACCTTGATTAAGCTGTTTGACCTCTCTGAACCTCAGTGCTGTTATCTGTAAAACAGGATTAATATATCTAACATGAAGGATTTTTCTGATAATTAGTACAAAAATACAGTTAAATAGAAGAATAAAGATCTAGTGCTCGGTAACACAATAAGGTGACTATAGTTAACAATATATTTTGTATATTTCAAAAAGCTAGAAGAATAGATTTGGAATGTTTCCAACACAAAGGTCATTACCCATTGTATGCTTATATAAAAGCCACATGTCCCCTATAAATATATATGACTATTGTATGTCCATAAAAATTAAAAATTAAAAAAGTTTAAAAGAAGAAAACTAAATTGTGCGCATACGTGTGTGTGTGTGTGTGTGTGTGTGTGTGTGTATATGTGTGTCCACTTAGACTGGCACATAGATTTAGCTCAATAACTCTCTACTAGTTGAATCTCTTTTTGGTTTTGTTTCTGTTTTTTTTGTTGTTGTTGTTTTTTTAAGACAAGATCTCGCTCTGTCACCCAGGCAGGCTGGAGTGCAATGTAGCTCAATCATGGCTCACTGCAGCCTCAACCTCCTGGGCTCAATGGATCCTCCCACCTCAGCCTCCCAAGTAGCTGGGACCACAGGCATGCACCACCACACCTGCCTAATTTTTGTATTTTTTGCAGAGACAGGGTTTTACCATGTTGCCCAGGTTGGTCTTCAGCTCCTGGGCTCAAGTGATCCACCTGCCTTGGCCTCCCAAACTTCTGGGATTACAGGCAGGAGCCACCATGCCTGACCTGTTTTTTTTGTTTGTTTTGTTTTTTGCTTGTTTGTTCGTTTTAAGTGAGGAATAGAATTAGTGTTATACCAAAAAGGAGGATTAAATCAACCACCTTTGAGTATGAGTAGATTTTGGGGTATTTGTTTTTTGTTGGTATGCTAGAGAAGAAATTGTTCATTATAACAGAGGAAATGCTCTTATTTTCTTCCATTTTTATTTAAAAACCTATTATATAGGCCGGGCGTGATGGCTCATGCCTGTAATCCCAGCACTTTGGGAGGCCAAGGCAGGTGGATCACAAGGTCAGGAGTTCGAGACCAGCCTGACCAACATGGTGAAACCCTATCTCTACTAAAAATACAAAAATTAGCTGGGCATGGTGGCAGGCGCCTGCAATCCCAGCTACACAGGAGGCTGAGACAGGAGAATCGCTTGAACCCGGGAGGCAGAGGTTGCAGTGAGCCGAGATCGTGCCATTGCACTCCAGCCTGGGCCACAGAGCAAGACTCTGTCTCAAAAATAAAAAAATAAAAATAAATCCTATTATACCTTTTAAAATTGAATGCTATATATTTTAGAATAATAATAGCTTAAGCTAAATACTTGCAAGGCATTATCCTAAGCCCTTTGCAGTTATTAATTTATGTAATTCTCATAGCACCCATATAATGTAGGCACTATTATTATTATTCTCATTTGTACAGGAAGAAAAATGCAAGTTAGGTAATTTGCCTAATTTGCAGCATAACAGACAGTAAGTAAAAGAGTTGGAATTAAAACATTTGCAGTCTGGATCTAGAGTATATACTCCTATACACTATGCTGGTACAGCCTTTCTCACAATCTCAGATATTGAGTAAAGAGAGTGAGTATTGTAAGAAATTCGATGCTGTGGTGCAGACTTCTTGATATTTTCTAGAAATTTCTTCTAGTTGTCTTTTTGTAATCAGACACTGACCCTGGTGTGATGTAGCTCATGTTATGTAAATAATAACTTTTCTTTGTAAGGACTAATCCTAGTTTTGGCTTAGTAGAAATTAGAGCATGAAAGGACCAGCCCTTTGATGAACAAATACCAATTGCAATAGCTGTTATATTGCCCTTCCTTTTTATTAGGCACTTTAGAATATTGCTTTTGCTCTTGTCAAGAAATTTATAATCTAATCTGTGCAAAACTATGAAACACATACAATACAAAATAGTTTATGAATATCTGCTTAATTTGTAAGTATAGTAGTTTAGAGTAGAAAAAGAACAGGAGTAAGTAAATTGAAGTGTAATAGGAAAGGCTTTCCATAGGAGGTGGGAGTCTTACAGGTTATGATTTAGAGAGGCAGAGAGATGAGAAGACCTATCAGGAGAAAAAAAAAACATGAAAATTCCAGTGAATTTCCTGATTATACAATGACATAAGAAATCTGATATCCTAACACCAAATTCTCTTCTGTTGTGACCTCTCTGTCCTCTTTTAAAAAATAAGAGTAGAAAAGTGGATTCAATTCTATCCTGATTCCCTCATATATTGAAAGTCTATGGAACTAACAATTGGCTTTTAAAAAATTCATTTCCCTATTCTTAATGCCCATATATTTCAGTGGGAGTCACCCCAGTGAGGTTAGATTTTGGCTGCAGGAGCCAGATGTGGGTTGAGCAATGTCTTTGTGTGCAAACACAAAGTTCTTTATGTACTGACAGATGTCCACCCCCTCACATCACCATGGTGTTCCAACCTGTTTAATTGGAAAGAGTTGGTCTACAGTATCTGAACTTTTCAGTTTTGCTTTTGGAACACATTTCAAATGTTTTTCCTGATATATATTTTGACATGTGCTTAATAATAGAGAAATCAGGTAGCATTTTCTCTCAAAAAGCAGTATGCTTAGTGAAAGCGTGAATCTCAATATAGTTCTTAAAATGTTATCAGGGATGCCTTTATATGTAGACAATTGCATATTGATTTGAGGCTTTTTTGCCACTACAACCTCCGCCTCCCGGGTTCGAGCAATTCTCTGCCTCAGCCTCCCAAGTAGCTGAGATTACAGGCGCCCGCCACCACGCCCGGCTAATATTTTTTTGTATTTTTAGTAGAGATGGGATTTCACCATCTTGGCCAGGCTGGTCTTGAACTCCTGACCTCGTGATCCACCCGGCTCGGCCTCCCAAAGTGCTGGAATTACAGGTGTAAGCCACCGCGCCTGGCCTGATTTGAGACTTTTTAATGTATTCACGGTAGGTTAGAGTACAAGGTGCATCATTTTAGACTGTCTTAGATAACAAAGAAATTCTGTATTGGATAATATCCTTTTCCATAAAATCTGTCATTGCTGCTACACAGTAAGTCCTCCTCATCATCATAGGTTCTTGGAAACTGCGACTTTAAGCAAAACAAGGTACAACAAAACCAATTTTACCATAGGCTAATGGATATAAACAAGAGTTTAAGTTCATATGGCTTATTTCTGGTCACAGGAACATCACCAAACTACCAAAAAAAGACCAAAGACACTTTAATAATAAACATTGAAATAAATGTGAGCTATACATATATGTAAGAAAAATCAATAACAAGTAAGAAAATTATTTACCTAGTTATTCCAGTTTAGGGTCATGGGTGGCTGGAGCCTGTCCCAGCAGCTCAAGGTGTAAGACAGAACCAACCCTGGACAGGACACCATTCCACCATAGGGTGCATTCACACATCCCGCCACACTCAGTCATCCTGGGATGATTTCAACCTGCCAGTTAGCCTGACATGCACATCTTTTGGATGCGAGAGGAAACCAGAGTACCCAGAGAAAACCTAGAACGACATGGGGAGAACATGCAAACCCCACACAGATAGTAGCTTCCACTGGGAATCATTTTTCAACAGTGTTGTACTGAAACTACATTATTTGCGGACGAGCTCTACAGTGTATCTTAAAATTTACAGTCAGCTTTCCTTATCTGTGAGTTCCACATCTGCAGATTCAAGCAATGCAGGTTGAAAATATTTTTAAAAAACCAATTAAAAATAACAGTACAACAATAAAAAATGAAAATTTAAGACAACAATATAAAACTAATTATTTACATAGCATTTACATTGTGTTAGGTATTATAAGTAGCCTTAAAGTATCTGGGAGGACGTGCATATGCAAATACTGTGCCATTTTATGGAAAGGACTTGAGCATCTGAAGACTTTGGTATGGTGGGAAGGTCCTGGAACCAACCCCCATCCCACGCTCAGGGACAACTGTATTTACTATTTTGCATTTTAATTGTGGGAATGTGCCTCAGGTTAGAAGGCAAACTTATGAAGTAAACCGATGCCAAAATAAATTTCAAATGGAAAGATGATAAAACACCTCGGAGGCTTACATTCATATAGGGCTCTGAAGATCATCTCTTGTGTAATACTAGACAGTAACAGCTGCTTTTGCAAACTCTCATTTACTACTTTGTCTATACTTCTGGAAGATTGAGAAAAAGGTTATTTGATCACTAGAAACAATTAACAATTTAGAAAAACTTTGTCATTTCATTCATGTTTTATTTTTAAAAAGACATTGCATTTGCCAACTATATGTCAAAAGATATTATCTCTGTTCTCAAGGAACTTACTGGCTAGTGGACTTGCAAAGGTAGACTTGCAGACATTCAGGGAGGTCTTAAGAGAGGCAGTTGCGTTTGGATTAATATTGAAGAGTGAGTAGAAATTTGTATAAAGAAAAAGACGTCTTCACTGATTACAAGTGGTTCACTATTTCTTGAAGACAAAGCTTGGTAGTAGTGGGGAAGAAGGGTTGAAAGGAAGTAGGCAATGACAGGATGACATTTTTGTCTATTTGTCTACTGTTATATCTCTGACACCTAGAACAGTGATTGGCATGTACTAGATATTCAGTAAATACTTGATGAATGAACAGAATGAATGAATGAAGAATAAACGGGGCCAAACCATGAAGGCCGTGATATGCCTTGTAAATACGTTTATCCATTGAAGAATATTTAACAAGAGGTGACATCAGACTTGTTTTTTGGAAAAATTACTCTGCCAGAAGTCTGGTGGCTAGAGAGAGTGGGCTCAGGCAAGGAAACCAGATTGAGAAAGCTGTTGTAACAATCTAAGCAAGAGAACTTAAAGGCCTGACTTAAGATATTAATATTGGCATTGACAATAGTGCTGGAAATGAGAGAATTTAAGAGATACTTGGAAGATAAAATATACAGTACTAAATGGTTGCTTGTCTATGGAGAGAGAGAGATGACTCCCATGTTTCTGGCTTGAGCACATAAGTGAAGAGCTATTCTATTATTAATAACTAAGTAAAGAGTACAGATAGATAAGCAAGTTGGAGGGAGATGATGATGTTAGGTTTCAAAAATGTTGATTTTGAAGTGACTACGGGATATTCAGGTAGAGATGTCTGGTAGACACTTGAAAGTAAACATTTGCATATTCGTTGTGTGTCAAACTCAAAATCTAATCTAGCATATTCTTATGCTATTTTGTAGGAAAGCAGAACAATACTTCATTCTTTTTTTATTTTAAGATAACTTTACTCTGTACCCCAATTATTCCCGCAATTATACCAATCTCTAGTTTAAATTGCTTTTTTGGTACACTTGAATATTTTTGTCCTTGAAAGTAGACTTTTTAAAGGTAGCCATCTTGATCAAAAGTAGGTAACAGCTTTTAGCCTTTATCTTACTGTGATTCATTTGATTCAATAAATGCTTGTACAGGACCAAATGGTTTATGTCTTAGAAGATATCAAGTATGTTAAGTTCATGGAAAAACAAATTAAAGTTTGAATGTTAATAAATGGTCGGAGAGGAGCTTGTTCAGAAAAAGGCACTGAGTGCGTTGGGATTTAAGTGTAATTAATGCATATCTAATACATTCTGGAAAGCTCTATGTTTTTTTCAGTGGATTTTTGTCTTAAAGTTTCCATTCAATACAGGGCATAATCTACCCTCCTAGTCTAATTATTAACTAGATATCAGCTGTAGTCAAATGAATGGAAAAAAAAAAACAACTTTTTTCCAGGTCTCGGTGACCTTTGTGAGCATTAACGTGTCACAGTGTGTTGATATTGCCGTTGATTAAACATGTTACTGTCCCTAAACCATGTTGCAGACTCCTCTACTTATTTCATTTTATTAAGCTAGTTTTAGGCCAGTTTATAATTTTTTAAGGAAATATCTTCAAATTTTGTTATTTATAGTATTAGATCATTTATTTCATTTTTGTGAGAAGCTCCCCTCTAAATCTATAGCTGAATATATGCTAATAGTATAAATAATTAAGTTTCTATAAATGCAGCATTTGGTATTATGGTTTCTGTTGAATAAAATAAATACCTTATACTAAATACTGCATTTATCTGCAGGTAATTTAATAAGCCTTGTGAGAGATAAAAGATAAATAAGATAATGGGTCTCATTCAAAAGGAGCTTCTGGTCTAGTAAGGACACTATTAAATATATGTAAATAGTTACAATACAAAGTAAAAATTGACCCACATCACAAAATACAGTATAAAGATAAAATGTTAAGGGGATTAAGAAGCTGGGAGACATCACTTATAGCTGGAAAACTCAGAGCTGAATTCATTGAGGAGTAGCTTTTGATCCCAGCTTTGAAGGAAGGAAAGGATTTAGACATACAGAAGTGAAAAAAGATGAGAAAGGACTTTACAGACAGGAAACAGCAAGATTAAAGTCTCAGAGATGAGCTTACTGAAGATGTCAAGTGGAAGAGGAGTAGGGGCAGGAGATGAGTCTGGTAAGTCCTGTTGGGGTCAGGTCACAGGGAGCCTTTAGGGCCAGACGGATGATTTGGGTTTTATTCACAAAGCAATTTTTAAGCAGGAGAAAGATCAACACTGGATTGTAGCGGTAGGAGAATGAGTAGATGTAAGTAGGGAGAGATTAGAGGCAGAGTGAAAACTAACAAGGGCCAAAATTAGGGTAATATTAGTGAGAATGGGGAGAATATTTAAAACATGGAGAGTAGTCAGAAGGGCGATACACCATGACAGCCATGTTTCTGTGCATAATTCTGTGGAAATTTTGTAATTTTTGCATTAATACATACAAATCTAAAGGTAGTTTGTATTTCTAAGTTGAACTTATGGAAATGCTTAGGCACAAGGTTCCTTCTCAGGCCCACACCCTCTCCCTGTGCTTGCCATTCTTCCTTTGTTGCAGGCTGCAGGAATTGAATCTGCTTTCCTATGCTCCAGCAGTTGCTACCGTCCACTGTATCCCATGGGATTTTTATTCCTGCATAAGCCTTGCTGCTGAGTGTCAAGCAGTGTCTCTGTACCCACATTCTTTCTGCATTACTGAAAAGAAATCCAAAGGCCCTTTACCTTTTAAGAGTTTTTAAAACTGTTAATCTTTATAAGGAGACCTTTGAGGGTAGCAAACAGTAGATATTGGAAAGTTGAAAGCTTATATAATTGACAAACTTTACTTCTTTTATTTTTCCAATTAATTGCTCTGGCCCTCATATGCCTAAATAGCATAAAGTCAAGTACTCTCTCCTCTTGATGCAACACATTATCCAACAGGTAACTAATTGTCCAATAACTCTAGGGGTCAGTCCTCCTGTGATGCTAGGTATAAAAGGAATGTGATTCTGATCAGTTCACTAATCCTACTGTTTCTCACTGCTACATGGAATTGCTGGGGTGAAGCCTGGTCCCTGAACAACCTAATGGATGGATGATGCTTTCTCACAACTGTGATGGTGCTTTAACTGGTCCAGATCCTTGCAGAGGCAGCAGTGATTCTTTAAGGGAGGATGAACCCACTCCCTTAATGCCACATTCTTTCAAGGATGCTCTAAATTGGGTCTCCTAGGTTCTATCTAGATCTTAACAATCAGCTCCTTCAGTTTATATGTGCAGCCACATCTCATTGTGTAAGCCAGTCCCAAGAGTACTTTTTGAGGACATTTTGTAGAATCTTTTCACTAACAAACCTCAAACTTTCTTCCTTCCCCAGGGCTTAAGCGCCTTTCTTTAGTCACTCAAAATATAAAGAGTCTTGTTAAACCCTTCTCTCAGGACAGTAGGGCCTGTTCACGCTATACTTATGTAACTAAAGGAAACCCAACTTAAATGATTTTTCACAGTCAGGAGGATCTGCTTCAAGGTTATTTTCCCACCTCTACCCAAATGGCAAAGCAATTGCACACTTCTCTTGCTAAAGAAGAAAGGAACTACAAATTTAATCTTTATAAACATCTCTCTTATAGGGCATTTTACTATACTTAATATATTTTAAAACCTTACGAACATGTAGTGTTTTCCTGTCTGTAGTTTGACTTCCTTCTGAGACAAAAATACCACACAACTTGACAAATGCTCCTAACATTATTACTACTACTATCAACTCCAGAATGAACAGCACTAACATTTACTGACTGTTTACTATGTGCCGGGGTAAGTGCTTTATATTTACTGTCTTGTAAGGATAAAATAACAATTAATTGAAGGTGGTATGTTCTGTTTTACAGATGAAGAAACTGAGACTTAATTTGCCCCAAAACAGACAACTAATAAGTGGCAGAAACTGGCTCAAATTAACATCTGTCTGACTGTCCTGCCTTCAGTAGGTCCTAGTGTTTGTTCATTGGTTGGCCGAACCACTGCTTATTTTCAGTAAGCCTGATAGCCATCCTTTAAGTTTAGCTATCATACAAACAGATTCCTAGCATTAAAAATTATCGTCTATGTGATCAAGGTAACATCATTAGCAATATGTCATGAATATTATGTATCCCTAGTGTGATGAGAAAGATTCATTACCTCTGTGATAGTCTTCCTCAAAATTCATAACCTCATTCTAATTGTGACAAGAGATCAGACAAACCCAAATTGAGGGAAATTTCACAAAATACTTGTCAAATTCCCTTAAAAGCTTCAAGGTCATAAGAGACAACAAAAGACTGAGAAACTATCAGATCGGAAGAGGCTACGGAGACATGATGAGTAAATGCAAGACAATATCCTAGATTGGATTCTGGAACTGAAAAAATGGATACTGGTAGAAAAATTAGGGAAATCTGAGTAGTTAATAGTATTGTGCCATTGTTAATTTCTCCTTTTTGATAAATATGTCCTGGTTACATACGAAGTTAAACAGGCTGAGCCTCATGGTGCCTCACACTTCTTATCCCAGCACTTTGGGAGGCCAAGGCGGGAGGATCGCTTGAGCCCATGAGTTTGAGACTAGCCTGGGCAACATAAGGAGACCCCATCTCTACAACAGATTACACAATTAGTCAAGCATGCTTGTAGTCCCAGCTACTTGGTGGCGCATGCATGTAGTCCCAGCTACTTGGGAGGCTGAAGTAGGAAGATCACTTGAGCCCAGGAGGTCAAGGCTATAGTGAGCCATGATGGCACCACTGCACTCCAGCCTGGGCAACAGAGCTAGATCCTGTCTCGAAAAAAAAGAAACATTAGTGGAAGCTGGGTGAATGGTATATTAGAACTTTCTGTACTATCTTTGCAACTCCTCTTTAAATCTAATATTATTTCAAAATAGAAAGTTAATAAAATTGTTATTTGAAGCAGTCATTCCAGGGAATATAGATAGTATTATTTATTTGAGGGCAAAGTTGGTCCTTATGGTAATTCTTAGCCTTAAGTACAGAAGAGAAATTAGGATAAGGAAATAAACTTACTTTGTTGACCTGCCATTTTAGATGTATGACATTGTGGTTAGAATGTACAATCAAATTCATAGCCTATTTTAATGTTCTTTTTTTTCTGCAGTTTAAAATGAATAGCTTCTAAGACTCATGTTAGTAGACTTAGGCTAAAATAGAAGGCCTCTTGTTGCCACAGAGAAGGCTTTGTCTTCCTCCCTATTCCCTGAAAGAAAATTAAATCAGCATGACTTTTTCCATCTCAGATTTTTTTTTTCATAGCAAGAAATATGTTTCCTAGAGGATGGAGATAAATATGGGACTGTTCAGCTTTTTTTCCTCCCTGGATGTGATTTCTTCTCAAAATACCTAAATTTGTCAATCCTAGAGGGAGACTTGGACTTGAAGTTTCTTTAGATTTTCCATAAAAAGGGACATAAATGCTTCAGCCATGATTATTTTGACATAGTATATAGGACTAGTTTAAAAATTATGAATTCCATTATTATGGCTTTGTGTAGATTAAATGAATATTCTGGTGTGATATATTTCGTGTGTTTCAACAATTTGGAGTTTTCAATTTAGTTTTTCAGTTTGGGGTTTTCTACATACACTACAGAAGGAACATAGGCATGTTTCTCACATTGCCAAAAGCAGTAATGCAAATATGGCTTATATTGTCAATAACAAAATCTCTTCCTTCTCTTCTGCCAGTTTCCAACACATATACCATGACCATTTCTTTAATTAAGTTTTACTTTTGCTGGCCTTGAATTGATTTTCAAAGGGTTCTGCAATTGAATAGAATGTCCAATAAAACAGATATTGTGGATATTTCAAGGAAACATTTTTACAGAGAAATATATTAGCTTTCTTGACTAACATGTTCACCTAAAGAAGCTGCATAATCCAGGAGAGGCAGCAGGAGGAACAGAAGGAAATTAACATTCATTGAACACTTTAAACCTCCATTCTTGATGTTTTACACATAAAACCTCTCTGACTTCTCAGACAACTCATCCATTTTGTTCTTGGCAGCTAAATTACTTAGCGACATGGCATAACTAATAAATGGCAGAACTTAGATTTGAGCCCAGATCTGTCCGGCTCCAAGTCTCTTCCCACCGTACCCCGAAATAGAATAGGCAAAATTAGATATGGCAGTGTGAGCGTCTCAGTGTAAGTGCAAGGCTAGCTGTGGGTGAGTATGACTCATCAGTTTAGGTACTGGCCTATGGAAATATAAATCTAGAAATCAGACCTGGGCTACAATGAAAATAAATACTGAACAGAAGGCAACAATAAAAATTGTTGAGAGTATACATACAGGATCATTTGAAAGGAAAAGGCAGGAATTAGGGCATTAGGAATATTTAAAGCTAGGTCTGTGGTTTGGGTGGCAGAACATCTGACTTGCTTGGGTTTAAGTTAAAAGGCAGGCATTTGATATGTGAGAAATCTGAAAGCAAGTGTCATGGACCTAGTCATTGTGGTGGAAAGTGGAGAGGCAGGGCCACTGAGACCAGGAGCCAGGCATTGAGAAACTAGGGACAATAGTTGTAATTAATCATTAGGAATATAGGGGACTGAGGACAAAGGAACCAGTAGCAAATGGGACTTGACAGACCACTGAGGTTGATTGCCTTAAGTACCCTCTTCTTAGGTTAGGATTGATACCAAATTCAGGGTTCATCCTATGCCTGGAAGTGGGAAGTAAGTAGCTTTACCAGTCAGGGATAGGGATATAAAAAATAGAGTGAAATAAGTACAGTTAATTTAGTAGAGTAGTTCTCCAATTTTGGTCCCCAGACCAGCAATATCAGTATAACCTGGAAATTGCTTAGAAATGCAAATTCCTAGGCCCAACACCAGACCTATTGAATAAAAAAGTCTGGGATAGGGCCCAAGAATCAGCATGCTGAAGTTTCAGAACCACTGATCTATGTTGGTGGCTCTGAGTGTGTTGTCCCCAAAACCTAAGGTCAACTTTTGCAGATGCAAACTAGAACTAAGAAAGAAGGTGTTTGTTTGAGGCATTTCAACCTCTATTCTTTGTTTATATGAGAATTGTATAAGCTAAAGAGGCTCTATTCAGTAGGGTCATGATGGAATATTGGGGTTGAGCAAAACGGATTTTTCTTTGAGGGCTAGGATTTTTTTTTCTATCTGCTCTTCTTTATCTTACTTTAATGAACAAACCCGAGGGATCACAGTCTTACAAGGTTGATTGGCCTATCATGGGCTAGTCATTAAATGTCTCATTTTGCTCACCTAGAATGAATATTCTATTTCCAAGATTCTAAGAGGTTTATTTAAATGTGACGTAAAGTGTCAAGATTAAGTGCATGCTATTCACAATAGCAAAGACATGGAATTAATCCTGATGTCCATAAATTGTAGAATGGATAAAGAAAATGTGGTACATATACACCATGGAATAGTATGCAGCTGTAAAAAAGAACAAAATCATATCCTTTGCAGCAACATGGATACAGATGGAGGCCATTATCCTCGGCAAGTTAATGCAGGAACAGAAAACCAAATACCACATGTTCTCACTTATAAGTGGGATCTAAACATTGAGTACAGATGGACATAAAGATGGGAACAGTAGACACTGGGGACTACTAGAAGGGGGAGGGTGGGCGGGGGTAAAGGGTTGGAAAACTACCTATTGGGTACTACCTGGGTGATGGGATCATTCCTACACCAGACCTCAGCAACACAATTTACTCATGTAACAAATCTGCATATGTAGCCCCTGAAAAAAGTCGGTAAAAGTCAAAAGAATAATAATAAAATTTTAAAAAAGATTAAGTACATGGAAAATATTAAATGGACTGAAATGAAAACAAATATTGCACTTAGAAGTCATCAAGAGTTAATGAAGAAAGCACACATAGACTTTGGAGCCAGATTATGCAATCATTAAACAAAGTTTGCATGCCTATCACATGCCAGGCACTGTGCTAGGCACTGGGAATATAGCAGTGGAAAAAACACATAAAACCCCCCTGATTTCACAGAACTGACATTCTAGCTGGGAAGAGAGATAATAAACAAGAAAATAAAATTTATAATATATTAAATAGTAAGAAATATTACAATTTCAGATAGTGTGGCTAGGCAAGGTATGTGGAGAATATGACATTAGAATAAGGAACAAAAAGAAGTAATAGAGCATGCCATGCGGATCCCCTGTGGAAAAGTATTGCCAATAGAGAGAACAGCAAGTAGAGTCCCTGATGCAGGAAGATGCCTGATGTGTTTGAGCAACAGCAAAGTCATTGTGGCTGAAGTGGTATAAATTGGGAACAAGAGTTAGGGGGGTAGTATGTAAAGCAAAATATATACACAGATATCTTTTGATTTATCTGTATTTTCAAAAGTTTTTATACAGAAACATTGGAGAGAGGTAAAGCTATAGTAATCTAGACAGGGTGGTATTGGTTCAGGATAAACAAATAGATAAAAAAGAAAGCCCAGAAGTAAATCATATGTATAAAGACATTTGATATATGGCAGAGGAGGTACTAAAGCTTAGGGGCATAAAGGGTGGACTTATCAATGAATCGTACTAGAGTTTTGGATATCTATTAGGAAGAAAATGAGTTTGAACCTTTCACTTATATGTTATGCAAAAATAAATTTCAGGTAGATCAAAGACCTAAATGTGAAAGACAAAATGTAAAACTTAATGATATTGGGGTAGGGAGGGATTTCTTCAACAATAATACTAAAATAATAGCAACACTTAGGTAGTTTTTCCTCCGAGTCAGGCACTGTTCTATATATGTGCTTAACACATATTAACTAAGTTAATCTTAACAAACCTATGAGATAGGTCCTCTGTTTGACAAATGAGGAGCTGAGGCATAAAGAGATTAAGTAATTTATTTAAGGTCATATGACTAGTGGCCAGGATTTTAATCCAGGTATTCTAGCTCCAGAGTTCCTACTTTTTTTTGTTTTTAAAGACGGAATCTCACTCTGTCACCCAGGCTGGAGTGCAGTGGCACAATCTCGGCTCACTGCAACCTCTGCCTCCCAGATTCAAGTGATTCTCCTACTTCAGCCTCCTGAGTACTGGGATTACAAGCGCATGCCACCATGCCCGGCTCATTTTGGTATTTTTAGTGGAGACAGGGTTTCACCATGTTGGCCAAGCTGGTCTCA
The DNA here is from genome assembly GCF_009828535.3 of Hylobates moloch. Lineage (NCBI taxonomy): Eukaryota > Metazoa > Chordata > Mammalia > Primates > Hylobatidae > Hylobates > Hylobates moloch. The sequence continues at coordinate 92,838,796 of NW_026652285.1, read as the reverse complement.
AACTCCTGACCTCAAATTATCCACCCACCTCAGCCTCCCAAAGTGCTGGGATTACAGGCATGAGCACTGTGCCCGGCCCAGAGCTCCTACTCTTAACTATTTCACTAAAATACTCTCCAAAATATAAAAAACATATGGGAAATACTTATACCTTCAACTGGATTAAAAGTGAAAACTTCTGTTTGTCAAGAGACTTTATAAATGAAATGAAAAGACAAGCCACAAACTGAGAGAAGATAATTACAGCACATGAAACTGACAGATGATTACTTTTACAGAAGTATATAAAGAATTTTTACAAATCAATGTCAAAAATACTTGGACAAGCTGGGCATGGTGGTGCACACCTAAGCCCAAGCTACTCAGGATACTGGGGAGAAGGCTTGCTTGAGCCCAGGAGTTCAAGGCTGCAGAGAGCTATGATTGTGCCACTGCCTTCCAGCTTGGGTGACACAGTGAGACCCCATCTCTAAAAACAAACAAAAAATACTTGGGCAGATTCCTCATAAAAGAGGAAACTCAAATGGCCAATAAGGGTGAAAAGATGTTCCATCTCATTACTAATCAGAAGAATGCAATTTAAAACCATGTTGTGATACCACTTCAAGCTGCCAGATTGGCAAAAATGTAAAAGCTGGTAGTGTCAAGTATTGGTGAGGATATAGAGCAGTGAGACCATTATTCCATTGCTGATGGGAGTATAAATTGTTACCATCCTGTTGGAAAATAGGCATTGCCCAGTAAAATTGATCATGCCCAAATATTGCCTACTGACTACTCTACCCCCATAGGGTTCAAAACTCAAAGACTGAGAACTTGGATATAAAGGACTTAGGCTTCAACCCTGTCAGTAATGTTTCAAGTTAAGCAGGTTTTTGTTTGCTGATCTGGAAACTAAGCCACCATTTATGGAATCGTTTCTCTGAGAAAATGAGTTCTAAATTATAGGCACTACAAGTTAATTTTTGGAATACAGCAAATACAAAAATTAGGTATTAATAATTACTTTTTCAGCTGGGTGTGGTGGCCCATGCCTGTGATCCTAGCACTTTGGGAGGCCAATGTGGGAGAATCACTTGAAGCCAGGAGTTAAAGACCAACTTGGGTAACATAGTGAGACCCTGTTTCTACAAAATCAAAAAATTAGCTAGGTGTGGCAGCGTGCACCTATAGTCCTAGCAACTCAGAGGGGCTGAGGCAGGATGATTATTTGAGCTCAGGAGGTCAAGGCTGCAGTGAGCTGTGATCGCATCACTGCACTTCAGTCTGGGTGACAGCGAGACCCTGTCTCAAAAAAAGAAAAATGTTAAAAAAAATTTACCCTTTCACTAAACATCTCTTTTACAATGGTTACAAAAGAATACAAATATTAACATATTTGAGAAGCAACTTCTTTGCAAGATATGTAGACCCTATATTTTGTCTCTACATTTTCTTTTTTCAAAATGACTTTTGAAATGCAGAAACTCTATCAAATAATGTAGTACTTTTTTTTTTTTTTTTTTTTTTTTTTGAGACAGAGTCTTGCCCTGTTGCCCTGGCTGGAGTGCAGTGGTGTGATCTTGGCTCACTGCAACTGCTGCCTCCCGGGTTTAAGCAATTCTCTGCCTCAGCATCCTGAGTAGCTGGGATTACAGGTGCCCACCACCATGCCCAGCTACTTTTTGTATTTTTAGTAGAGATGGGGTAACACCATCTTGGCCAAGCTGGTCTTGAACTCCTGACCTCATGATCCACCCGCCTCGGCCTCCCAAAGTGCTGGGATTACAGGCATGAGCCACCACGCCTGGCCTGGAGCACCATTTTTATGCTTGTATTTTTTCTGTTTTAAAAAAAAAACAGTGAAGGAAGTGAAAAATCACTGTCCTAGTTGAATTAAGTTAACTGTTGCAAGTTGTGGCTCTGGAAATGTGTCACATTTGATTTTTATGCCTTTAAGTTTTACTTCTGAGTTTTTAAATTTTTGAATTTTATTTTGATAAGCTCAGTTATCACAAAATATTTTTGCACTTAAGCAGTACTCTTTTTGAGTATTATGAATTTCTGGCCACCACTGCCGCAAATGTGTACAACCTATGCCACTGAGATGCTTACGGTTATTGCTGACATTGAATAAAGATGAAGAATCTTCATGAAGACTATACCACTGCACCCAACTGGAAACAGAGTCACCACCTCCTTTTCAACCAGCAAACTAAAACCCAACTGCAGATGAAAGTCCTTATCTATGGAAGCCACTCCAGAAAGTTAGGAAGAAGTAGGCTGGACGCGGTGGCTCAAGCCTATAATCCCAGCACTTTGGGAGGCCAAGATGGGTGGATTACTCGAGGTCAGGAGTTCAAGACCAGCCTGGCCAATATGACGAAACCCCATCTCTACAAAAATACCAAAAAAATTAGCCAGGTGTGGTGACACACACCTGTAATTCCAGCTACTTATGAGGCTGAGGCAAGAGACTTGCTTGAACTTGGGAGACAGAGGTTGCAGTGAGCCAAGATCATGCCACTATACTCCAGCACAGGTGACAGAGGGAGACTCCATCTCAAAAAAAAGGAAGAGGTGATTGTTCCACCAGGTGCACAGACATCAACACAGAGACACCAGAAACATAAAAAAGCATGGAAATAGGACGCCACCAAAGGAATGTCACTTTCTAGTAGCAGACCTCCATGAAAAGGAAATCAACTAATTGCCAGAAAAGGAATTCAAAATAATGATTTTTAAGAAATTCAATGATATACAAGGAAATATAGATAGTTCAGTCAATAAGAAAAGAATTTATGATGTGAATGACAAATTCAACAGAGATAGAAATCATAAAAAAAAGAACCAACCAGAAATCCTGCAACTGAAGAATTCAGTGAATTAAGTTAAAAAATACAACAGAGAGATTCAGCAAAAGAAAGAATCCAGCAAAAGAATCCCTGAAGTTGAAGATAGGTCATTTGAAATTACCCAGTCAGAGGAAAAAAAAAAGAGAGAAATGTGAATGAAAAAGAGTAAAGAAAGCTTACCAGACTTATGGGACACCATTAAGTGAACAAGTATTTGTATTGTGAGAGTTATAGAGAAGGGAAAAGGCATAGAAAACCTATTTAATGAAATAATAGCTAAAAAATTCCCAAGCCTGTGGAGAAATATGGAAATCCAGTTTCAGGAAGCTCAGTGGTCCCCAAATAGATTTAACACGAAAAGGTCCCACCCAAGGTACTTAATAGTCAGATTATTAAAAGTTATATACAAAGAGAGAATTCTAAACACAGCAAGAGAAAAGTGTCAAGTCATGTATAAGGGAACCTTCATTAACCTAACAGCAGATTTCTCTGCAGAAATCTTACAGGCCAGGAAAGAATGGATTGATATATTCAAGTTGCTAAAAGGAAAAAAAAAGTGAACCAAGAATACTATACCCAGAAAAGCTATCCTTCAGAAATAAGGGAGGAATAAAGTCTTTCCCAGACAAGCAAAAACTGAGAGAATTCATCATCACTAGAACAGCCTTACGTGAAATGCTCAAGGGAGTCCTACATCTGTAAGTGAAAGGACAATAATCACTATTATGAAAAAACACAAAAGTGTAACATTCACTGGTAGGAAAGATGGACAAAGGAGAAAGAGAAAGAATCAAACCTTATCACTACAAAAAAACCACCAAACATCAATGATAAACAATAAAGGCGGAAGAAAGGAAATAAGGATATACAAAACAACCAGAAAACAATTAACAAAATGTCAGCAGTAAGTTGTTACTTATCAGTAATAACCTTGAGTATAAACAGATTAAATCCCCCACTTAAAAGATATGGACTGGCTGAATGGATAAAAAGATATGGCCTAACTATATGCTGCCTACAAGAAATTGTCTTCACTTGTAAAGACGTACACAGACTGAAAGTAAAGTTATGGAAAAAGATATTCCACACATATGGAAACCAAAAGTGAGCAGAAATAGCTATGCCTAAGTAAGATGAAACAAACTTTAAGTCAAACACTGTAAAAAGAAACAAAAAAGGTCATTATATAGTGATAAAGGAATTAATTTAGCAAGAGGATATAATAATTGTAAATATATATGCACCCAACACTGGAGCACCCACATATATACATATTATTAGATCTAAAGTGAGAGTTAGACTCCAATACAATAATAGTTGGAGATTTCAACACCCAATATCTAACATCTCAACATTGGACAGATCATCTAGACAGAAAACCAACAAGGAAACATTTGATTTAAACTGCACTTGAGACCAAATGGACCTAACAGACGTTGACAGAACATTTAGTCCAAAAGCTACAAAATGTACATCTTTTCTTTTCAATAGGACATAGAACATTCTCCAGGATAGACTGCATGTTAGACTACAACACAAATCTTAACAAATTTAAAAGAATTAAAATTATATCAGGTATCTTTTCTGACTGTAATGGAATCAAACTAGAAATCGACAATTAGAGGAACTTTGGAAAGCTATACAAATACACAAAAATTAATATACTCCTGAATCACCACTGGATCAATGAGGAAATTTTAAAATTTCTTGGAGCAAATGAAAATAGAAATGCAACATCCCATACCATGCTATGGGATAGAGCAAACACAGTATCAAAAGGAAACTTTATAGCAATAAACACTTGTAATAAAGAACTAGCAAAATTTCAAATAAACAACCTAATGATCCAGCTTAAGGAACTAGAAAAGCCAGAACAAACAAAACTCAAAATTAGCAGAAGGAAAGACATAATAAAGATGAGGGCAAAAATTTTAAAATTGAGTCTAAAAAGCAATACAAAAAATCAACTAAATAAAAAGTTGGCTTTGAAAAGATAAACAAAATTGAGAGACCATCAGCTAGACTAACCAAGAAAAAAAGAGAAAAAACCTAAATAAATAAAATCAGAAATGAAAAGGAGGACATTACAACTGATGCCACAGAAATACAAAGGATCATTAGAGGCTACTACAAACAACTGTATGCCAAGAAATCTGAAAACCTAGTGGAAATGGATAAATTCTACTTGTGTGGAAACATGCAAGCTACCAAGACTGAATCAGGAAGAAATGGAAAACCTGAACAGACCAGTAACAGGTAATGAGATTGAATCAGCAATAAAAAGTCTCCCAATAAAGAAAAGCCCACTGGTTGCATTCATAGCCAAATTCTACCAAACATACGAAGAACTAATACTAATCCTCCTGAAACTATTCCAAAAAATTAAAGAGAAGGGAATTCTCCCTAACTCATTCTGTAAGGCTAGCATCACCCTGATACCAAAACCAGACAAGGACACAACACAAAAAAGAAAACTACAGGTCAATATCCCCGAAGAACATAGGCTCAAAAATCCCCAACAGAATACTTGCAAACCAAATCCAACAACACATTAAAAAGAAAATACACGATGATCAAGTGGAATTTATACTAGAGATGCAAGGATGGTTCAACACATGCAAATCAATAAACGTGATACATCTATCAACATAATGAAGGACAGTAACCATATGATCATCTCAATGGATGCAGAAAAAGCATTTGATAAAATTCGACATTCCTTTGTGATAAAAACACTCAAAAAATAGACATAGAAGAAACATACCTCCGAATAATAAAGGCCAATATGACAAACCAACAGCCAGCATCATACAGAGTGGGGAAAAGGTGAATGCCTTTCCCCTAAGAACTGGAAAAAGACAAGGATGCCCACTTTCACCACTCCTATTCAACATAATACCAGAAGTCCTAGCCAGAGCAATTAGGCAAGAGAAAGAAATAAAGGGCATCCAAATTGGAAAGGAGGAAGTCAAATTGTCTGTTTTCTATATAAAAGATGATATGATCTTTTATATAGAAAACCCTAAAAGCTCCACCAAAAAGCTCTTAGAACTGATAAATGAATTCAGTAAAGTTGGAGGATACAAAATCAACATAAAAAATCAGTGGTGTTTTTACACAGCAGCAATGAAATAGTGGAAAAAGAAATTTAAAAAACCAATCCTATTTAAAATAGCTCTCAAAAAAACACTTAGGAATAAATTTATGCAAGAATATGAAAGATTTCTACAAGGAAAACTATAAAACACTGATGAAAGGAAATTGATTAGGACATTTAAAAAACTGAAAGATATTCTATGTTTATGGGTTGGAAGAATTCATATTGTGGGCTGGATTCTTGGGAGGCCAAGGTGGGTGGATCACCAGGTGAAGAGATCAAGACCATCCTGGCCAATACGGTGAAACCCATCTCTACTAAAAATACAAAAATTAGCTGGGCGTGGTAGCACGCACCTATAGTCCCAGCTATTCAGGAGGCTGAGGCAGGCGAATTGCTTGAACCTGGGAGGTGGAGGTTGCAGTGAGCTGAGATCGCATCACTGCACTCCAGCCTGGCGACAGAGTGAGACTGTATCTCAAAAAAAAAGAAGAAAGAGGAGGAGAAGGAGAAGGTGAGGAAGGAGGAGAAGAAGAATTAATATTGTGAAAATAACCATACTACCAAAAGTGATCTACAGATTTAATGCTACCCCTATCAAAATATCTATGGCATTCTTCACAGAAATAGAAAATACAGGGCCAGGCACAGTGGCTCATACCTGTAATCCCAGCACTTTGGGAGGCTGAGGCTGGCAGATCACTTAAGGTCAGGAGTTCAAGACCAGCCTGGCCAACATGGCAAAACCCCATTTCTACTAAAAATACAAAAATTACCCAGGCATGGTGGTACACACCTGTAATCCCAGCTACTCAGGAGGCTGAGGCAGGAGAATTGCTTGAACCTGGGAGGTGGAGGTTGCAGTGAGCTGAGATTGCACTACTGCACTCCAGCCCAGGTGACAGAGCAAGACTCTGTCTCAGGAAAAAAAAAAAAAAAAAGAAAATACAATCAAATTCATGTGGAACCACAGAGGACCTCAAATAGTCAAATTCTGAGCAAAAAGAACAAAGCTGGAGGCAACACACTGCTGGACTTCAAAATATACTACAAAACTTTAGTAACCAAAACAACATGGTACTGGCATAAAAACAGACACATAGACTAATGGAATGGAACAAAGAATTTAGAAATGAATCCACATATTTACAGCCAGCTTGATTCTCAGAGGTGCCAAAAACATTCATTGGGAATGGGACAGTCTCTTCAATAAGTGGTGCTGGGGAAAGTGGATATCCATATGCAGAAAAATGAAACTAGACGTTTATCTCTTACCATATACAAAAATCATTTCCAAATTGACTAAAGAACTAAATGCAAGACCAAAAACTATGAAACTACTGGCAGAAAACATAGAAGAAATGTTTCAGAGCAGTGGTCTGGGCAGAGATTTTGTGAAGACCTCATCAACACAGACAATAAAAGCAAAAATAGACAAATGGGATCGGATCTGGTTAAAAAACTTTTGCACAGCAAAGGCAACAATCAACAGAGTGAAAAGACAATATGCAGAATGGGAGAAGATATTTGCAAACTATTCATCTGAAAGAGACTAATATCCAGATATCTTCAAACACCTCAACAACCAGTAAACAAATAATCAATTTTTAAAATGGGCAAAGGAGCTGAATTAACATTTCTCAAACAAAAACATACAAATGAAAAGTAGTCAACATCACTAATCATCAGAGAAGTACAAATCAAAACTACAATGAGATGTCGTCTCACCCCCATTAGAATGTCTGTTATCAAAAAGACAAAGAATAAATGCTGGCAAAGATGCAGAGAAAAGGGTACTCTTATACACTGTTCTGGTGGAAATGTAAATTAGCACAGCCATTATGAAAACCGGTATGGAAGTTCCTCAGAAAACTAAAAATAGAACTATCGTATGATCCAACAATCCCTCTACTGGGTGTATATCTATAGGAAAGGAAATTAGTATGCCAAAGAGATATTTGCATGCCCATGTTTATTGCAGCACTTCGCAATAGCCAAGATACAGAATCAACCTCCGTGTCCATCACCAGAAAAGTGGATAAAGAAAATGTATGCAATGGAACACTAGTTAGCCATAAAAAAGAATGAAATTCTATCATTCATGGCACCATGGATGAACTTGAAGAACATTATCTTAAGTGAAGTAAGACAGATGCAGAAATACTGCATGTTCTTACTTATGTGGGAACTAAAAATGTTGATCTCATAGAAGTAGAAAGTAGAATAGTGGTTATTAAAGGTAGAAAAGGGGGGAGGGGAGGATAGCCAAAGGTTGATAAACAGATACGAAAGTATACATATAGTCTTTGTATTGACATACCACACTGTACCCCATAAATATGTACCATTGTTATTTGTCAATTAAAAATAATAGCAAAAAAGGCCACTCAGCAACGCACGGATAGTCAAGGTATACTGAACTGTACCATTAAAGAGTGAAAATAGCCATAGACAATACATAAATTAATGGCTGTGTTCCAATAAAACTTTTCTTTTTTTTTTTTTTTTTCGAGATGGAGTCTCACTCTGTTGCCCAGGCTGGAGTGCAGTAATGCGATCTCAGCTCACTGCAACCTCTGCCTCCCAGGTTCAAGCGATTTGCCTGCCTCAGCCTCCTCAGTAGCTGGGACTACAGGTGCGTGCCACCACGCCCAGCTAATTTTTGTATTTTTAGTAGAGACGGGTTTCACCATATTGTCCAGAATGGTCTTGAACTCCTGACCTCAGGTGGTCCATCCTCCTTGGCCTCCCAAAGTGCTGGGATTACAGGTGTGAGCCACCGCGCCCAGCCAAAAATTTTTTTTGTGACAGAGTCTCACTCTGTCACCCAGGCTGGAGTGCAGTGGCACAATCTCGCCTCACTGCAACAACCTCCACTTCCCAGATTCAAGCAAGTCTTGTGCCTCAGCCTCCTGAGTAGCTGGAATTACAGCCGTGCGCCACCATGCAGTTAATTTTTGTATTTTTAGTAGAGACGGTGTTTCGCCATGTTAGCCAGGCTGGTCTTGAACTCCTGGCTTCAAGTGATCCGCCTTCCTTGACCTCTCAAAGTGCTGGGATTACAGGCATGAGCCACTGCACCCAGCCTGTGTTCCAATAAAACTTTATTTAAAATGTGTCCCAGGCAGGATTTGGCTCTGTTGTTCAGATTAATCATCATGACTGGGCCAGGCACAGTGGCTCACACCTGTAATCCCAGCACTTTGGGAGAACGAGGCTGAAGGTTGCTTGAGCCCAGGAGTTTGAGACCAGCCTGGACAATATAATGAGAACCTGTCTCTACAAAAAATAAATTTCAAAAAGTTATCCAGACGTGGTGGCACATGCCTGTAGTTCCACACTCAAGAGATTGAGGTGGGAGGATTTCTTGAGCCAGGGAGGTTGAGACAGCAGTGAGCTGTGATCGCACCACTACACTCCAGCCTGGGCCAACACAGTGAGACCCTGTCTCAAAAAACAAAAAACAAAACAAAGTCATCATGACTGGAGTGTTGTACTCATGAGAAAAGTTTTCAGAGGCTAAGAGATTGTATCATTGAGAGGTGGTTATTGTTTCAAGACAATTCTCTAAAGGTCTCTTGTGCTTTTGCAAGCAGAGGCACTGCCTTGTTCTGGACTATTTATTCAAGGATATTTGCATAGCAAACTGCCTTGGAAAATAGAGCTAATATCTTCCTCTGGAGTAAAGACAGATTTGCCACTGTCTAATATAATAAAAATAAAGTCTCCCCCCGGGCAAAGATCAGGTAAGCTCACTGTCCATTATAAAAGATTTGGATTCTCTGAGTTTGGGGTTCTTCTTCTGTAACAACCCACCTCATATGCAGGCATCACTGGCCCTCTTTGCATGACCGTTGGGAATTGAGGTTTGGGGACATGGTGCAAATGCTGATACTCTACTCTAGCTACTGCTTTTGTTTGGAAGAATAAACTGTCCTCTGTCTCTGAAAAAAAAAAAAAAAAAAACCACAAGAATTTCTGTCTGAATATGGATTTCCTCTAAACATATTTTAGACTGTTTGCCCTCAAAAATACAAGGAATGTTTAGCATAATAGCCCAATGTTTTCAACAATAAAGCTATCCTTTTTTTCCTCCAGAAGCCTCGCTTATTGCATAATGGTCTTTTCCATAACTGTGGAAAGACAGAGGAACACTAAATTCAGATAATCTTTTGCCAGAAAGTCCAATTATTAAGTTTCTTTTAACAAAAGAGGAGAAATTATTATTTTCTTACCTCCACAAAGCCATGACCCAGACATGAAATTAAGAGTTTTTAATAACTTTTCATTTTATTTTTCCATATAAAACCTTTTTCTAGTTGGAAAAACTTTTTCTAGCTACCTTTTAAAGTTTGATTTTAATATATTGAGCGAGTTTATAATCAGCAGTTTGCTATTACTGATTTCAGACTATTTTAATTACTAGTTTCAGTCTCTTCCCAAAGTAAATTGTTTTTTAGTTATTTAAAAATAGCTTAAAATGTTATTTTTAAGTTCATTTTTAAAAGTGGAGGAAGAAGAAAATTGATACATTTCATTATCTCCTTATTGTGTTTCTTATTGTCTTCATGTCAGAATGTCAACATGTATACTGTCTGAGGAAGAAGGAAAGGGGAAAAGCAAAGTTCCCAAATGACCACAAATGAATTAATTTTCTCTAATTAGAAATATGGGCTGGGCGCAGTGGTTCACACCTGTAATCCCAGCACTTTGGGAAGCCCAGGCGGGTGGATCACTTGAGGTCAGGAGTTCGAGACCAGCCTGGCCAACATGATGAAACTCTGTTTCTACTAAAAATACAAAAATTAGCCGGGCGTGGTAGTGCATGCCTGTAGTCCCAGCTACTTGGGAGGCTGAGGCAGGAGAATCGCTTGAACCCAGGAGGCGGAGGTTGCAGTAAGCCGAGATTGTGCCACTGCACCACTGCAGCCTGGGCGACAGAGCAAGACTCCATCTCAAAAAAAAGAAAAAGGAAAAAACTATGTATAATTTTTAAGTTATCCTGTAACTGCTTGAGTTAAAATTGATAATGTGATACCTAAAAATATACATACACACGTACTTTATATCTTGTAAATCTTAGGAAGAAAATAGACTTTCTTGATAACAAAAAACATGCCAAGACATTTAACAATTTAGAAATAAATCATTAACTAGTTGGTAGAAAAGCAAGTCAGGTCCAGCTGGCTTTGATCCCATCTAATGTAGGATTTTGCAGATCCTTTCTCTTCTTGATTAAATTTTTTTTCCCCAAAACTGTTTCTTCTATGTGTTTATAATGTGCTCTCTTTTTCTAGCCATATTTTTGCTACAAACTAGTAATTATCCCTTAATTTTTTGCCTTTTTTCAGTTTTATTAACAGAATTTTAAAATTTTAAATTACTTATAAATTTTAAATTTTAAAAGTAAGTAACTTAGTCTTCCCTGTCTTTGCCAACTGGGAATTCTAACCTACTTTCTGTAGAATTCTCAGAAAATATTTAAGATCTAGGATCACTGTCATCATGTTCATAGTTGCTTTCATTTTTGAGTACCGAGTATGTGCCAGACACTGTGCTAAATGCATTGTGTATGCAATATTTAATATACTACAAAGGTTGGTATAATTGTCTTCACTTAACAAATGAGAATACAGAGGCCAAGATAGAATGAATACTTTGTGCCAGCTAGTCACTAGTAGAGCTAGAATATGAACCAAACTCTGTTTCCTCGGGCTGTTTTTTTCCATAAACCCTGATACTCCTTTCCTGTATTATACCCATCCCACCTAATCAATGTGACTGTAAAATAATGGAAATTCTGAAGCTTCTCCACCCACTCATCTTAAACAGAATCTTTAAAAAGATAATTTGGCTTGTATTCATGTGACATAGATATGTACCATATCTTGAGATGATACACCAGTGAATTTTCTTTTGAAAAAGTAATGACTATTAGTGTTGTAAAATATATTATTATTTATATATACTTAAAAAATGCTTTTTTCTAAAGTGTTAAAACCTTGCAGGAATTGTTCACGCCCATGAGTATGTAAATTCTATAACTGAGCATTACTACCACAAGAAAATCTGAGAATCCCTTTTGGGATAATTTAAGAAATGTGTAGTATATCCATAGTTACACTTAATGCAGTGTAGCTCCACAATGCTTATGCTTCCTTTATGAATAATTCTATATTCTTTTTTTCTGATAAAATTTTTGTGCTATCTTGGTACTTTACTAGCAACACGTCATTAAGACCAGATTAGCAAATTTTATCTTAAATTGTTAGCTGATCTCAATAGTATAGTTGTCTGATTTCTATTTAAAATCCACTTCTACACCTTTATTCTCCAGTTATGAAGCTGTGGGGTTTGGTTCTTTCATTTCAAATCTATGGATAAGCATAAGTGGTCTGTTAACAGCCTTTTTTTTTTTTTTTCTTTTTTGGTTTCATTACATTTATATCATTGACCTTTGCTTCAGAAAGCATTCAAGTCTTTAACAGAGAGAGACCATGAAAGGGAGTGTTGTAAAGTCTTTATTCTATGAAAGAAGTCACACAGGCAAAGCTTTATATTTGCTGAGTTATTTCTTTTCTTTCTTTTTTCTTTTTTCTTTCTTTTTTTTTTTTTGTGAGACAGAGTCTCGCTGTCACCCAGGCCAGAGTGCAGTGGTGCAATCTTGGCTCGCCACAACCTCCACCTCACAGGTTCAAGTGATACTCCTGCCTCAGCCTCCCGAATAGCTGGGACTACAGGTGTGTGCCACCACGCCCTGCTAATTTTTGTATTTTTAGTAGAGACGAGGTTTCACTATGTTGGCCATTCTGGTCTCGAACTCCTGACCTCGTGATCCACTCGCCTCACCCTCCCAAAGTGCTGGGATTACAGGCATGAGCCACTGCACCTGGACGATTTAAATCTTTTTATAAGAGACAGAGTCTCCCTGTGTCGCCCAGGCTGGAATACAGTGGCTATTCACAGGCCCAATCATGGCACACTCAGCTCAAGAGGATGGCTTCAATTCCCTATGATGTCATTTCCTGCCTAACCAGTCAGCACTTCTGGCTCCCTGGTTTCACCCCACCCACCAAGTTGTCCTTAAAAGCTCTAATCCCTGAATACTTAGGGAAACTGATTTGAGTAATAATAAAGCTCTGGACTCCTGCACAGCTGGCTCTGCATGAATTATTCTTTCTGTATTGCAATTCTCCCATCTTGATAAATCAGCTCTGCCTAGGCAGTGGGCAAGGTGAACCCACTGGGTGGTTGCAGGATTAGTCTCCTGTGTTTCGTTGGTCTGTGGGACTTTATGAGAGACAGGTTTAATTTGAGATAAGTGGACCCAGCTCTTTATTCCTGTTTAACTGCAGTTGGAGTAGTTCACGCAGCCTAGAACTCCTGGGCTCAAGTGATCTTCCTGCCTCAGCCTCCTGAATAGCTGGGACTACAGGCATGTGCCACCATGACTGATAAATTTAATTCTTATACATGCAGAAATTGGCCTTGGGCCATAAATAACATGATGCAAAAGCACTAGTAGTGCAGCCTCACAACCAAAATTCCTCACTTCATTTTTTTTTTTTTTTTTTTTTTTTTGAGACAGAGTCTCACTGTGTCACCCAAGCTGGAATGCAGTGATATGATCTTGGCTCACTGCACCCTCCATCTTCCGGGTTCAAGCAGTTCTGCTTCAGCCTCCCGGGTAGCTGGAACTACAGGCACACACCACCACTCTGACTAATTTTTGTATTTTCGGTAGAGGCAGGGTTTCACCATGTTGGCCAGGCTGGTCACTGGTCTTGAACTCCTGACCTCAAGTGATCCACCCACCTCAGCCTCCCAAAGTGCTGGGATAAAGGTGTGAGCCATGCGCCTGGCCTATATTTTCTTTTAAAAGAGAGAAAAGCACCTTTTATTTTTCTTGTTGTTTTAAAATCTGGCCATGCATGGTGTCTCATACCTGTAATGCTAGCACTTTGGGAGGCCGAGGCAGGCGGATTGCTTGAGCTCAGGAGTTTGAGACCAGCCTGGGCAACAGGGGAAAACCCTGTCTCCGCAAAAAAAATACAAAAATTAGCCGGTTGTGGTGGCACATACCTGTAGTCCCAGCTACTTGGGGGGCTGAGGCAGAAGGACCACCTGAACCCAGGAAGTTGAGGCCGCAGTGAGCCAAAATTGCACACTGCAGCCTAGGGGACTAAATGAGACCCTTTCTCAAAAAACAAAAACAAAAACAAAGACAAAGAAAAATCACCCAGGAAAAAATAAAGCATGGTATGTACACTCAGACAACTACTTTATCAAGATTCATTAAGTCACTTCAAATCAGCAATTAAGGAGCAGATCCTCCAGATAGAAAGTCTTTTAGTGCCCCAAGAATTATTAAGGGAAAACCCACTTTAGGAATAGCAACTACTTTGGGAACATTGCTATATTATGGTTACACAGTATTATTAAGTGATTTTGTGTTCGAAACTAATACCTTCTTCTTGTAGGTTGTGGGTTAGGCAGACATCATCATTGAAAGTAACTGTTTATCCTTTTGTATATTGAATAATGTATTTAGAGGAATAAGGAGTAAGCATATTTTGATTAACATTTTAAAACCTTTGGAAATAAGCTGATGAAGCATTGCAAGCCATTCTTTGAAAGGTACATTATGTTCTTTATAATTTTCTGATAGTATAGAAGGGCTTCGATTGACTGGTTCTTTCTTATTGAGTCATAAAATATTCCTGAATTTTATTTTTTATGAATACAGGTTTTGTTTGCTAGATCTTTAAGTACCCTGGGATATTCTTGTGTAAGACTGTATACGTGTGTGGCTTCTTTTCTTTTTTCTTTACTAAATTACTTAAGATTCATAGATTCATGCTTGATAGTATAAATTAGATAATGTAAATTTTTGTTGCATTTTTAAAAACATCTCCTATACTATGATCAGTATAAATTTTAATTAAGCTTTAAACGTCAAAATATTTGGGTTTATATCTCTGAGAACCTTTGACTTTGTTAGGCTGCAGCTTCTCTTCAAGCAATAAGATTTCTCAGCCTTTGTTAAAGACCTGAAATTTACTTGCAGTGAGAAAAGAGACCAAGATTTATTCTGGACAGGGCATAAACACCATCACTGGAGTCAGGACCTATATAGATGGTGAATTGTAATGCTTTGGATCTACAGAATGAAGCTTGATACCTAAGTGGATATCAAGTTATTTGGCAGACAGATTTCTTGTACCAATTTAGAGTCAATCTTAGGAGTAGATAGTATGCTGGGGAAAAGTCTGGCTTTGTATGAATAGACTTGACTTACTAGCTGAGGACAATAACTTTATCCGAATTTTCTCAGTAGTAAAATAAGTATTATGACCCTCACCAGGTAGAACTACCTTGAGGATTAGAGAAAAAATATATTTATTGACATAAGCCCTCAATAAATGATAGCTCATTGTATCATCATCATCATCATTATTACTCCTGCTTTCAAATGCCTCCATTTTAAATTTTCTGTAAAATTGTTAGCTAAGAAATTGCATTATGCAATACACTAGACAGCTTTTAATAGCAATACAGAATTTGATAGGTGATTTCTTTGGACACAAGGCTTTGAGATATGGTAAGTATATATGATTTACATGAGCTGGGCTTTCTTTCCCTTCTGGGGTGTTACGCAATACAACTTTTAAACTGATGTACTTTTATTCATTGTCTTTGCTTTTATTTGCAGTTCTGGGAAATGCCAGTGCAAAGTGGGTGTCATTGGCTCTACATGTGACCGATGCCAAGATGGATATTATGGCTTTAGTAAGAATGGCTGCTTGCCCTGCCAATGCAATAATCGGTCTGCCAGTTGCGATGCCCTCACAGGTAGGTACTTTCCTTAACTTTGTCATGTAATTATTCCACTGTTCTTTTAATTTGGAAATCTTTCAGCTATAGGTTGATTCTTCTGAAATAGTTTGGAAGGGCCTTTATCTTCTAAGTAGGATGTAATAGATCACAGCAAGCCAAACTCCTGCTACAACAGACTTGAAAAAGTACGTAAATTAAAAAAAAAAATCCTATACCTATGGAGGCAAGGAGAACTATAGGAAGTAAAATTCCAGAAAGGTTGGAACTCTTCCTAGGTAAACTGATGATCACCAGCCATTGTCTTTCAAGGGGACATTTGCTGATTCTAAGCATAGGCAAAGAATGAGCTAGACCCAAGCAAAGGAATTCTTCTTTAGGAAAGAGATAGAAGAAATGTTTTTGGCGATCATTTGAGGCTTGCATGATGGTTGGAAACAAGAGGATCCCCAAATGCAAGGCCAGCTTTCCCACAGGATATTAGCTGACTATGCAAAAGATGGAAGGCTGGGCCAGAAAGGTAGAAAAAAATCGCTGTCTCTTTCAGTCTTGTGCTGAGGAGACAAAATCCCTTTAGAAAGAGAGGGCCTGCTATGACATTCAATTGTCTCCCCCTCAAGATGTTCTCAGACTCTGAAGGTGCATGCAGTGGGACCTAGGCTCAAATTACCAAAGGCCAATACAGATCTCTCACAGTCTTTTAGGGCTAAGGAGACACAGGCTTGCTAGGCTCTCAAGCAAAAGCTTTAGAGGGCCATGACCAAGAAATAGTAAGGAACCAGAAGTTGATTAACTCATACTAAAATTATAGTCCACCCTCAAGCTGCCTCACCTTCTGATTGGATTGAAGTAATTTCTCTCATTATATCTGCCTAACAGATGAAAGGGGAGCCCTCTCTGGTTCTTTTATATACTGTGTCCGGCATACAATAGAAAATACTGGACAATGCAAAGACAGAAAAATGTGACCAATACCAAAGAGAAAAAAAATGAACAATGGAAGCAGACCCTTAGGTGATCTAGATGTTAGAGTCAGCTTAGAAAGACTTGACTAAAGTTAGTATTTTCATACAATAGAGGGAAAATCAGACAAAATAGGTGAAGAGAGGCAAAATTTCAATATAAATTGGAATCTCTAAAAAATCAAATGAACAAACTGGAACTGAAAAATACAACATGTGAATTAATAACTCATTGCATTAATCTAACAGTAAATTGTACACAGTGAAGACAAAGTTGGAAGACTTGAATACAGTACAATTAAAAATATCCAAACTGAAGCATTTCGAGAAAATATAATGGGAAGAACAGAGCAGGGAAGATGTGGGACCCAGCCAAAAGGTTTAGCATAAATGTAATTGGAGATCTAAAAAGAGAGGAAAGAGATGTTGGATCACAGTAATATCTGAAGAGAAAATGACCATGAATTTTCCAAATTGATTAAAGGCAATAACCGACAGATTCAGAAAGCTCAGCAAACCCTAAGCAATATAAAAACAAAGAAAACCACATTTAGGCAAACTTAGTCAAACCATTAAAAACTAAAGCCAATTAACTTCTGATCTTAGTTTTCCTAAATGTAAGAATTAAGTATCCTTCCTTGGAAACATTTTTTTTCCCAAACAAACAAACAAAAAAATCAGGACACACTAGTCTGACAAGTACAAGTGTTTTTATGAGAACAGGGTGGCAAAATATTTGAAGTCAAAAGTACCCTGGAAAAATCGGTTAAAAGTTTATTCTTCGTTCAAATATTCTATAGTGAAACAAATTGATTTAGAAGAAATTGTATTTTTTTTTTTCTTTTATGTGATCTTGTCCCTGCCTATTTGCCAGTTTTATCTTGTGGTGTTCTTTTTCTTTACATCTGTGATCCAGTCAGACTGGCTTTTATTTCTAAAACAAGGCATGTTCCCTGGTCCCAGGGTTCTCATATATGATCTTTCCTCTGCCAAGAATGGTTTTTCTAATCCACCTCTACCTCCATCCTTGACCCCTCTGCCTTATTAAATCATATTCTTCCCTCGGGTCGTCAATTAAAGGCCACTTCATTAGAAAGCATTTCCTGATGCTCTAGGCTTAATGGTAATTTCCCTATTATATGCTCTCACATATACTTGTATTTTTTCATAGCACTTTTCACAGTTTGTAATTGTATATTTATTTGTGATTCTGAGTCACATATGGCTCACTCATGAGGGCAAGAACATTTTTTTTTCACCATTGTATACACAATCTCTAGCATGGAGCTTTAGTGTATAGTAACTGCTCACTAAATTTTTATCAGATAAATGAACAAATGAATGGAAAGACATACAGAGGAAAGATTATTTTCAATACTGAGTAACAACAGGAATACTTCATTATACTGAGTCGATTAAAATTACTCCCTAGATCTTTTACAGTACCGAAAAGCAGTCTACATTGCTGGTTCTCAGTTTTAATTTTTCTTACTGCAATGAGGCCATTCTCTTTACTGTCATGTAAGTGCTGACCTGTCCTTGCTCTGGAGATAATTTAAGGCAAAATAATTCTTTTTCATGGTTATGGTTTCTGAAAGCAGCTAGTAGTGAGAGAAATAAGTGGTTTCTTTGTTTGGAATTATAATAAAAGTGGAATCCAACGTGAAGGAGTACAAATACTTTATTTAAAATTACAAGCTTTATATAAAACCACTCTTGTCAAGTGACTTTATTTTCAACAGTGCTGTGATAAGGTTGCCCTCTGGTGGCCACTTACTATGTTTTCACAGTCCTATTTTTACCCCCTCTGCCGTTTTTCTATACCTTGTGTTTTAGATTGAAGTAGATTTTCAAAGTACTCTTTTTTTGCAGTAAGATATATTTGGATAAACATTTTGGAAAGCAATTTGACAGTAAGTATTAGAAATCTTAAAAATTCTTCTTTGATCCGGTAATTCTATTTCCAGGAATCTATTGTAAGGAAAGAATTCTAAATTCTTAAGAAGCTTATGTTCAAAGATGCTCACCAAAGTGGTAGTTACAATTTTAAAGTTAGACTACCCAATTTCTCATAATAGGGTATTAAGTAAATACTATTATCTAAACAGTATATTATTAAAAACACAGAAAACCAAATGTTGACCTTACCTTGAGCAAGTTGCTTAATCTGTTTCTTCATCTATAAATTTGATATAATAGCAGTAACTGCCTAGTGGGTTGTCGTGAAAATTAAATGCAATACATTTGTACAGCCTTCATATAGTGCCTGGTCCATCACAAGTAATCAGTAAATGGTAACTGTTGTTACGTTCTCGATAAAATGTTTTGTTTTGTTTTTTTCTGAGACGGAGTTTCACTCTTGTTGCCCAGGCTGGAGTACGGTGGCGCGATCTCGGCTCACTGCAACCTCTGCCTCCTGGGTTCAAGCGATTCTACTGCCTCAGCCTCCCAAGTAGCTGGGATTACAGGTGCCCACCACCACACCCGGCTAATTTTTTGTATTTTTAGTAGAGACGGAGTTTTGCCATGTTGGTCAGGCTGGTCTCGAACTCCTGAACTCAGGTGATCCACCTGCCTCAGCCTCCTAAAGTGGTGTGATAACAGGTGTGAGCCACTGTGCCTGGCTGATAAAATGTTTTAAAGAATGATGTATAGCAATATGAGAAAGTGAAAGAAGCAAGGTATAAAATGACATATGCCATATAATTAGACTAGTTAAAAAACAAAAGCCAAACCCCTGTAAATGAGGAAAGATTACAAAGAGAAGTACTAAAAATCTTTTTTTTTTTTTTTTTTTTTTTTTACCCGGTTTTTCTTTTTTTCCCCTGGGTGGGGGTGCCGGGCCCCTGTTGCCCCCCGCCACCCCTTCCCCCCTGGGTTCAGC